>NC_140178.1:20551538-20664038 GCF_963971535.1 Notolepis coatsorum
AGCCCTATTGGCCAGCCAAGGATTTCTTTATAGTCGGGGACAGCGCTAGAAGCAAGCTCAGCACGACAGGATCAAGAGAAGGTCTCCCGCTTCTCTCCTTCCACTGGCAGACAAAGAAACACTCCCAAGAGTTAATACAAAGATTAAAGCGACAATAATGTCTTTTTTTCCATTTATTTTTTTATTAATGAATCAAGTTCTGGAGTGTGTTCAGGGCAAATTGAGAGCGCAGACACTCCGACACGGCCCTCACCTTGGCTGTTCTAGCCTCCGGTGGTCTGGTGACACCACACTAAGCCGTGCTGGGAATGACTCTCTTCTAGTGTCGTGTCTCACCAGGCCACTCGAGGCCAGAGCCGTGTTGAAGGGCCGCTGGTCTCAATTCGCTCTGTGCACGTTCCAGGACTTCATTAATACAAAGAAAACAGACACGTCGGCACTTTGAAATACCCACCGAGACGGGGATATACTCTGCAGCGTAGAGCGCGGCATGTAAACGGTAAGCCAGGAGAGGGTGGCTCTGAAATACTTTGACCGGTGCGCTTGTAACTGCGTCACGATGTATAGGACACAGTGAAAGATGCATCTTGTGTGATCACCTATTGATGTGTGTGTATGAGTTAAAAACCTTGATCTCTCCAACCATTGTCAATCAAGTTGTACGTGTTTTAATGAATTTGTTATTAGGGATGCTCGATATTGGCTTTTTTACCGATACCGATATACCGATATTGTCCAACTCTTAATTTCCGATACCGATATCACCCGATATCACATTTTAATGCCGATATCGGCGATAATATCGGTAGGCCGATAATATCGGACATCATTTCTATAGAAATGTAAAAAAATAAAAATAAATTTTGAAAACCGATACCGATATTTTCCGATATCACATCTTAATGCCGATATCGGCCGATAATATCGGTAGGCCGATAATATCGGACATCCCTATTTGTTATCCTTACTTTTGTCTCGCCTTGTTGCGTTATTGTTGTGATTTTTATATGCTGTGTGATTTTACTCGACGTGATGTCAATGAGGGAAACCTCGAGTTTACAGTAAATAAAGGTTTGAATGCACGTGCGCGAGTGTGTTCTTGTTCGGTGAGAGTTTATGGCTGTATTTAAATACCCTGCAAGGTAGATAAGGGACACTGAGAGAGTGGAGACGGCTATAGGACGAATCACAGTCCTGTTGGTTTCTGTATACAATAAAGAGATGAGACTGTTGACTGTGTTGTGTGTGTGTGTGCAGCGACGGGACTGGGACGCCTTAGAGAAGGCTGCTAGTTACTTAAGAGAGGATGGCAACTCGGGACATGGTGGTGGAGCGTAGTCGAGCAGTTGATTTTGAGTTCCTACCGGATGCGCTGGGAGGACAGTAAGTGAGTCGTGTGAAGGGCCGGGTGTTCCTCCTGAGCACCCGGTCCTGCCACAGTGCGAACAGGGAAAGAAGTTCCCACATCCGGGAGCGGTGGCGTTGGGGGGGGGTTACGCGTGGCAGCTTGCGATTGGCTTTGAGTCACGTCGCTACTCGCCACAGACATAAACCCACCGTGTCCCTCCGCCGCGCCGGGACTAACGCCGTATCCATCCACAGGTGAATACAGCCGTCTTATTACCATAGCAACAGTACTTTGGCCTGACCCATTACCGGGCCAAAATGGCTTCCACTGGAGTCCCAGTTTCCAACTGTCTCGCTCTTCCTCCTTTAGGTCCATCGTGGCAGCGTAATGTCAGAACCCACCCACCGGCAATGTCCTGAATAGAAAAGGAATCCGAAGAGGCTCTTGGTCTCATGTGATAAAAACAAGTGAAGAAGAAGAAGAAGACTGCTGTTGATCCATGGTCTGTGACCTGTGACATCTGACCTAATGTGGAATAGCAGACTCAACGGGTCCAAATTGGCAACTGGGTTGTGCGCTGCATATACATCTGTGTGTGTGTGTGTGTGAGAGAGAGCGAGAGAGAGAGAGAGAGAGAGAGAGAGAGGGGGTGTGTGTGTGAGAGAGAGTGTGTGTGTGTGTGTAAGAGAGAGAGAGAAAGAGAGAGAAAAAGAAAGAGAGAATGTGCACGTGTGTGTGTGTTGCACTCAGAGGGAGATGAGTAGTGAGGTAGAGTCTGTCAGTTTGAGGCGGAGCTTAAAAAACAGCCAATGAGGAGGCTGGCAGAGGAACATATAATGACACCCCTCCTGCCCACCCTCGACCGATCACATGCTAGCCGGGAGGACAGGCGGCGGGCGCAGACTGTGATGGACAGGGCAGGGTACCAATAGAAAGAGACACACACAGCCAGGAAAGTGTGGTGCAGCCCAGTGGAGAGATGGTGCGTTCGGTGCGGATGGTGATGAGGTTGTAAATGTATGTGTGTGTGTGTGTGTGTGTGTGTGGAGGCAGAGGTATACTATGTACTCAGGTAGATGGGTAGATAGTATGTAACATTATGACGGCATACTGTATATGTAGGGGGTAGTATGCATGGCAACTACACAGATGGAGAGAGAGAGAGGTATGAGTGCATACAGGTAGAACGGCGGTTCGGTTGCGCGGCTTGTCGGAGAGAGGTACGAAGGCGAACAGGGATCGAATCGCGTTTGACTGTAATCGCGCGTTCACTCATGATACGGATGTAGATGGCGACACTTTTTGCATGGAGTGAGGTATGAATGTAGGTATGTGTGTTGTTGTTGTTAGATGGAAATCCCTGTACTCCGCTAGGAGGGTCAACTGGACCTCCGAAGATCCAAGAGAAGTAGAATGTAAAAGGTAAACATGGTAAACGGTCTGCATTTATATAAGGCTTTCACCCAAAGCGCTTTACAACTTGTGCCTCACGTTCACCCCTTCGACCGTGCAAGGTGCCAACCTGCTTGTCGGGAGCAGTTAGGGGTTAAGTGTCTTGCTCGAGGACACTTTGACACACTGTCGGGAGGAGACGGGATCGAACCGGGAACCTTCAGATTACCAGATGACCACTCCATGACCAGACGACTCACGAGACAACCAGAGGAGCTGGAGGAAAATGGGGAGGTGGGTAGGGTGGTTTGTATGATAGCTCAATGGCACCTAGAAAAAGGGGAAACTGGACCTACAATCCAGAAATCCAGAACAGAAAGAGCGCCCTCTGCTGGAATCTCGAGATGAGGGCCCAGACAGACGAGCTCTGAACCCCAGTGAACCTTGTTGAGGGAGACCTTCCTGATGAAGTAATAGACATCAACAAACAAACTATTATTCTCGACCGAGACAGCTTTGGATTTCCTTGCCAAACAAAAGAGAGTGGAAGGTTCTAGAAAGATGGGGATCATGGGGGAAGTAGGCAAAAATAAAGTACTTTCCCAAAAGCCTTTTGGGCTACTCGCTGGGTGAAGCCACTACCAGACAGCCTTTTGGGCTACTCGCTGGGTGAAGCCACTACCAGACAGCCTTTTGGGCTACTCGCTGGGTGAAGCCACTACCAGACAGCCTTTTGGGCTACTCGCTGGGTGAAGCCACTACCAGACAGCCTTTTGGGCTACTCGCTGGGTGAAGCCAGACAGCCTTTTGGGCTACTTGCTGGGTGAAGCCAGATAGCCTTTTGGGCTACTCGCTGGGTGAAGCCAGACAGCCTTTTGGGCTACTCGCTGGGTGAAGCCACTACCAGACAGCCTTTTGGGCTACTCGCTGGGTGAAGCCAGACAGCCTTTTGGGCTACTCGCTGGGTGAAGCCAGATAGCCTTTTGGGCTACTCGCTGGGTGAAGCCAGATAGCCTTTTGGGCTACTCGCTGGGTGAAGCCAGATAGCCTTTTGGGCTACTTGCTGGGTGAAGCCACTACCAGACAGCCTTTTGGGCTACTTGCTGGGTGAAGCCAGACAGCCTTTTG
This sequence comes from Notolepis coatsorum, assembly GCF_963971535.1. Taxonomy (NCBI): domain Eukaryota; kingdom Metazoa; phylum Chordata; class Actinopteri; order Aulopiformes; family Paralepididae; genus Notolepis; species Notolepis coatsorum. Next base: position 20,555,407 of record NC_140178.1, read on the forward strand.
GGCTACTCGCTGGGTGAAGCCAGACAGCCTTTTGGGCTACTCGCTGGGTGAAGCCAGACAGCCTTTTGGGCTACTCGCTGGGTGAAGCCAGACAGCCTTTTGGGCTACTTGCTGGGTGAAGCCAGACAGCCTTTTGGGCTACTTGCTGGGTGAAGCCAGACAGCCTTTTGGGCTACTCACTGGGTGAAGCCAGATAGCCTTTTGGGCTACTTGCTGGGTGAAGCCAGACAGCCTTTTGGGCTACTTGCTGGGTGAAGCCAGACAGCCTTTTGGGCTACTTGCTGGGTGAAGCCAGACAGCCTTTTGGGCTACTTGCTGGGTGAAGCCAGAGCTAAAACGGGAAAGACGTCAGGAAGAAGACAGTAAGCAGCTGGACGAATCTTCTTGCCTTCAGCTTAAACTTTCTGGATGAATTCTATAGGGCCCTGTAAACCTGGGAACGGACCCTTGTGACGGAGAGCTGAACAGTAGTCCTGGGTAGGTGTGCATGTGTGTGTGTGTGTGTGTGTGTGTGTACAATGTGAGGTCTGTACGTAGGGAGGTAGGTTGAGAAGGACTCACACCACCTCAGCAAATTGAGGATTGGGCTGCACACACCTGAGCCATCACAGAGCAGAGGGGGGGTGGGTGGATTGAAGAGTCCATTACAGAACAATGGGGGGTGGGGGTGGAGAGGGTTAGAGATATGGGTGAGCAGGTGGTAAGTTACAAAAGGAAATTTGAACAGAAAAAGCTTGGAAGTCAGATCAGTTCTGCAGTGTTGCGGATCAACGCATGTGTTTTTCCGACACGGTTTGTACTGTATTTGTAATATATAGGCGATATAGCAAGACCCAAACACGTCTTTCTGGAGTTGAATACGTTGAGGAGTTGAGCACACCAGTTAGTGTGCATGTGAGGATCTCGGAAGGAGAGCGCCGAGGAGGGGGACACAGAGACACAGCCAAGCCCAGGATGAGTGAACTGTGGGGGGGGGGGGGGGGGGGGGAATTGTCTGTCCACCCCTCTGGTGGAGGAATACAGTACGAGGTGCAGATTGATGGGAATCGGAGGCACAAATCAGTTGCTATTTTCACTGGTTTGTGTTCACGTGTGTGTCTTGTGTTCTTGCACATACCATAGGTATATGAACATGGCAGCATGTATAGTATTATTTAAATGCGTAGTTGTCAATGAATGTCTATGATGCAGTAAGCACCCTCAAAAGACAGGGGGCGCACACACAAAAAACGCCCAAAGTGGGTGGGAAGATGGGAGAGCCTCGATGAGTCACTTTCTCACAAAAAAAGATTGTCTGTGTGTTTCTCTGGTGGTTTGTTCAGCGTGGGTCGTTTCTGCTGGTGCTGGTGGAGTTGGACAAAAACAAATAAAAAATTCACAGGCTCCTCCCTCCGGCAGAAAAATATCCTGTCCTCTGTCCTTTCCTTTTTCGTCTTTCCCCCCTCCTCTGAGGAAGAGGAGTAAGGCGGGGCGGGGGGGGTTCTCTTTAGGGGTTTTCAATGTTTCAAAGAAAAAGTCAGACTTCCTGGTCCTCGAAGACTTCCAGGAAGAGCGGAGGGAAGAGCTCGTTTGGACACTCCACCTTCATGTGGAGGAAGCGGCTGGCGTGGCAGGCGCCGATCATCCGCAGGTCCGTCACCTTCATCAGGAGCTTGGGCCGGAAGTGGGGAATGTTGTGCTTGCGGTGGTTGATGTAATGTTCTAACGCCAGCAGGTAGGTCTCCTTGGCACTGCTCTATCTTCTCCATGCTGGTCAGCCCTGAACGGTCTGGGATGGGAGAGAGAGCGAGAGGGAAGGGAGGAGAGAGAGAGAGATTCAGGATATTGCATTTGCAGGGCTCCTGACAATAACATGTAGTTAACAGTATGATGCAGAATGGTTTAAAGGTACAGTGTAGGGAGGCGGGGTCGGGAGGAAGAGAGGAAAGGAGAGCGAGAGGGAAGGAAGGAGAGAGAGAGAGAGAGAAAGAGAGAAAGAGAGAGAGAGAGAGATTGATTCATGATATTGCATTTTTGCTCAGGGACAGCCAGCAGATCTACCAGAGAGTGGTGAAAAGTGAGAGAGCTAAATACTTCTCCAGCTTAATTGCCAAAAATGCACAAAACCCCAGAGCATTATTCCAGACCATAAACTCTGTTGTCTACCCCTCTTCCACCGCTATCCAGGATCCATCCCCTGCCAATTGTGAGGAATTTCTGTCCTTTTTCTGTGAGAAAGTGAATAATATCAGAAGAAATATCCCACCCCCCACTCAGGACATAGCCACCACGCTGGGATGCACATCAAATCTCCCCAATTTCGACCCCATCCCAATGTCCTCCCTCTCCGAGCTGGCCTCCTCACTGAAGCCTGCGTCATCCCCCTTGGACCCTGTCCCCGCCCACCTCCTCAAGGAGGTGTTCCACACAGTCGGTCCACACATCCTCTCGATCATCAACAGCTCACAGCCCCTCCTCTAAAAAACAGTCCTTTTTGACTGTGAGCTGAAACTCGACAGACAGGTGCGAGCAGTGGCTCAGTCCTGCTTCTTCCAGCTGCGCACCATCGCAAAAATAAAAACATTCCTCTCCACCAGCGACCTTCAAAGGGTCATCCTCACTCTCATATTCTCAAGAATGGACTACGCCAGGGGTCGGCAATAGGCGGCCCGCGGGCCGAAATTGGCCCGCCAGCAATAATTTCTGGCCCGTCAGTTCATTTTGAGAATATGATATTTATTTTATTTTCATCATATTATTTTTATTATATGCATACTTTATGCTTTATCCATGTTGAGAGTGAATAACAGGTATAGGCAGTGAGGTGCAATGTACCGTATATATAGGCTTGCTCAAAGTGAGGTGGACAGCGCATGGTGCTGAAATCGGAAACATGAGTCCATGAAATAAAAACACCAGTTCAGTAAGTCATTCAAGCTTTATCTTTACTCATGATTGACGGCACCACACATGCATGTGAACAGTAATGCAATTAAAAACAATGCAAAAACAATGCAATTAACTTTAAACAAAAAGAGTGCTTGAAGAAGCTCCTGAAATGACGGCGCTATAGGTATTTGAATTACGAGACATTCGGAAGTCCATTAGCTCCATTTCCAGTGCAGCCTCATCTAACAAGGTTAACTATAATAATCGATCGTTCCACTATATTCCTTTATCCATAATTGATCAGTCTCCCCAGTTAGTAGCTAGATTAATATATTTAGCGGAAGTGTCAATAATCGATCGCGGGGGATTCCCCAATCTGGATGCGTCAGCCCCAGTCTCCTCCGTAGACCAGACCGTCTCATTTAACAAGACAAGGCTTGTTTGAGATTCAATAAGTATAATAATAAGTAAGACAACGGATAAGTTTAACGAATTCCATATAAATCGATAGTTTTAAAATTCAACATTAAACCGGTCCGTGGCCGTCAGATAGACGGTTGCGCGCACGTAATGTAGGATAGACCGATGGCACTTTATAATACAATGGAAAAAAGACAAAGGTATAATGTTCAGTGCATGTATATGTCGTTTACAGTTTATTATGCCACCTATGCAGCTCGTTTATTTTGACAGAGTTAAAAAATTTTCACTATCATTATATTAAATTAGCCATTGTTTTTGGTTCTGGCCTGCCATTCAATGGCTTGGGGAAAAATTGGCCCGCCGTAAAACCTAATTGCCAACCCCTGGACTACGCCCTCTATTCTGGTGTGGCAGACAAATACATTAACCGCCTCCAACTCGTCCAGAACGCAGCCGCCAGGTTGAGGGACCACATCTCTCCAGTCCTTGCATCCCTACACTGGCTCCCGGTAAAACAACAAATTAATTTCAAGATCCTCATGTTCACATACAAAGCCATAAACGGTCTCGCCCCAACCTACATAAAAGAACTCCTGGTCCAATCAGCCAGCTCCAGATCCCTCAGATCAAACAACGAAATCTGCCTTAAAATCCCCCACACAAGACTGGTGACGAAGGGAAACCGGGCATTGGCAGTCGCTCGACACTCTGGAACAAGCTCCCACTCAACTTAAAATCTGCAAGCACTCTACGGACCTTTAAGGCCATGCTCAAAACCCACCTCTTCGCTATAAACAATCCATGAGCTTGTTTTGTATTGTAGTATGACTGGTGTATTATGTCTGTTCTCTATCTGCTTGGTTGGCCTGTAGGTATTTTTTCTGTTTTCGTATTGTTCCTTTTGTTTCTCTTTCTTTCCCGGGCTGCGCCCCGGGCCGATGTAACTATTGGTTGAGGGGCGCAATATAAATAAATGTATCATATCATATCAACTACTCTTGACAATACAATTAAAATAAATGATTTAACAGTATGAAGAATGTTTTAAAGTCAGTTCTTCACAAAAAAGACAAAGACCCCACTGAGTGCGGTAGTTACCGTCCTTTAAGCCTCCTCGGAACCGATGTCAAACTGTACTCTAAGATATTAGCCATCAGATTGCAAAAGCATATGACGTCTTTAGTTCATCCGGACCAAACAGGCTTCATAAAAGGTCGCCTGATCAATGATAACATAAGGCGAATACTGCACGTACTAGATACAGACAAAGAGGACATCACACCTAAGGCGATACTATCCCTGGATGCTATGAAAGCATTTGACAGGTTGGAATGGTCGTTTCTATGGGCAGTATTGGAAAGGATGGGGTTAGGAAAAGGTTTCATTGATATGATTAAAGTACTATACAAGGACCCATCGGCCAGGATTACAACAGGCACATTCATCTCCGATATCTTTCCGGTATCATGCTCAGCCAGACAAGGTTGCCCTCTTAGTCCCGGACTATTCGATCTATCATTAGAACCTTTAGCACAATTTATAAGACAATCCCAACACATAGAACCAATAGTAATCAAGGGCACACATCATAAAATTAGTTTATATGCGGACGACGTAATATTGTTCATGCAAAACCCCAACAACACATTGCCGCTTATACTCAAGTTGATAGAGAACTTTGGTGATTTATCGGGATTTAAAATAAATTGGCCTAAGTCGGCTTTTCTTCCTCTTAACACCAGTGCAAAAAAAGAGACAACCCTCCCAGGTGCGATACCCATGGTCAAACATTTCAGATGCTTGGGTGTGGAAATATTTCCCACCATAAGACAAACGGTGAAGCACAATTACACAAAAATACAGAACAAAATCAAAGACGACCTGGACAGGTGGGCAAAACTTAAAAACTCAGTACAGGCAAGGGTATCAATAATTAAGATGGATGTATTACCAAGAATCAATTTCTTCAGCTCAATGCTTCCGTTACCTCCTCCAGAGGGCTACTGGAAAAGATTACAAACCTCCACATACAAATTTATTTGGAATAACAAACCACCTCGCATAAAAAGATCCACCGCACAGAGAAATAAAGCAGACGGTGGCATGGCAGTCCCAGATTTTTTACAATATTTTAATGCCTTCACATTAAGACCATTGAAGAAGATATGGTTTGACCCCGAGGCTTTGGTATCTTGGAGAAAATTAGAAGAAAACATAGTAGCCCCACAGAGATTGAAAGACATAGCATACACTAAACTTTCAATCAAGCATTGTGAGCGAGAATTTGGCCCAATAATTACCCATGCAATCAGGACATGGCGGGAAACACAAAGGAAATTTCCTAACCCTCAAGTATGGCATAATCACACTCCCATATTCAATAACAATGCTCTCTTAATGGGAAAACGACCTATAAGATTCCCTATATGGGAAGAGAGAGGCATACACTCATTAGGGGATATTTTTAATAACAAGGGCCTCTGTAGTTATGTCGAAATATGCATAAAGTTTAACCTCACCGAGTCCACATGGCTTTTTTACATACAGTTACGACTTTGTATGAGATCTCACGGTGTTCCATTACACATACCAATTGAACACCACAGATACCACAAATTTTTCTATGAAAGAGATACATTGGGAGGTTTTGTATCAGGTTTTTATTATCAATTACTAACGTCCTCGTATGAAACCTTTCAACTAGACAATGTCTGGAGGAGGGATATACCAGACCTGGAAAATGACTTTGATTGGCAAGGAGCCTGGGCAAATGTCCGACTTACATCAAGGAACCCGGATCATCAACAAATCAATCTGAACTATATTCACAGGACATACTTGACTCCTATAAGGCTGTGCAAAATGGGGCTTATACAAGACTCCAAATGCTCCCAATGTACAAATGGGGACGAAGGAACATTTATGCACATGTATTGGGACTGCCCACCAGTTAAGGCATTCTGGAAAGATGTGTCCCAACAATTATCAATACTCGTATTTTGGAATATACCTGTACACCCCGCGGTATTGCTATTGAATGATGTTTTTGAGTTTGCAGTGAATCCACAACTAAAAAGATTGGTTTTATCGGGTATCACAGTAGCTAAAAAACTGATCGCATCACGTTGGTTTCAACCGGAAAAAATGTGCCGGAAAGTGTGGTTTCTTACATATCTCGATGTGATATATCAAGAAATATCTACAGCAAGAATTCTGGGGCTCAATGAATCCAAAATGTCAATGTGGTTAGAAGTGGTGGAGAGAATAAAAGCTAGCCTATAATGGTGGTGTCTGGTTAGGAGTGAGGGATAATGGAGGTACTATCCAAGAGGGGGTCCGGGAGGGGGGGGTTTGAGCTGGAGCATATGTGTGTAGGGTTTTAGAAAATAGGTATTAGGGGTATATTATATACTAACATTTATATAATTGTAACTTCGCTGGATATACACTGTATACGGTTAAAATGTTATTATTGACTATTTTTGTTTTATCCTGTTTCTGTACTTGCATATATTTTAACCACCTTTACTGAAAGTTTCATTATACATTGTGTGTTGAGTACTGACTTTTAATAAGTTTTGTTTTGCAATAATAAAAAAAAAAAAAAAAAAATAAGAATGTTTTAAAGGTAGACAGTGTGGATCCACAGGTTAGCATTTCCATTAGATGTGGTGTGTTTTGAGCACAAGGCCGCCTTCACAAGACCTGGGGAGAGAAGAGTGTCTGTCCAGCCCTCTGGTGGAGGAATTAACACTTTGAGTGCCAACGACGATATTTCTTGTTAGTTCATGCCGACCGTTGAGTGCCAACGACGAGAGATCTCGTTTATTTTATTTTATTATTAGCGATTTCCATTCATATTTCATCAATCTAGCCTCACGTTACCACTGCAAACTCTCTCTGAGCTCCATTGGGAAAATACCGCCCCCTATCGTCTCTCCCTTTGGATTGAATTGAATGAAACGCATGAAAAAAAAAATCCTGCTTCCACATTTTACTTCTCAGGCATGTAACTCGAGCCGATTGGATTCATTGTGGACCATCAGAACAGTGTGGAATCGGTGTTTCGACCACCCAGCGTTGGATCAATAAACGCGATCGATATTTGGAATGGCGATCAGGAATTGGAATAATCTTTTTGGAGAACATCTGATCTGAGGTAAGGAATCTATTTTACCAGTCTTAGGATAATCAGAGCTTTTTTCACAGTGATATCAACGTGGGCCCTATGTGTGTGTGTGCTGATCAGGAAATGGATAATCGATTTTTCAGCCCGCTTCTATAGCGTGCATAAGTACACATATATATATACTATCGATAATCTAGCGTTTATTTGAAAACGATTCATAAATAGGCCGAAAAATGACAATGTTTTTGTGTATTCCAGTATATTCCAGTAAAGGGCGATTATCACAGAATCTTTATATTTTCCTGAAACTTTCAAAAAACGAGTTTTTCAAAATGGAAATGAACCGATCCGTTTCGACAATGTTGACTGCAAACAAGTCATTGATAAGCGATGGCCATATTATACACATAGCCATAATTTAAGATATAGTTTATGCGTTTGCAAATATGAGAGCTCTATCATTGAAGTGGGCGTTGGCACGCAACAGGGTTCCGGGGCACCGGACCCGCGGCACGGAAAGTGTTAAGGCTGTCCCCGAAGCCTGTTTTTGGGATTCGAACTTCGTCAGGGTATTTCGAACAAACGTTCGAACCTTCGTTTTTAATTAAAAAATTTAAATAAAAAGTGCGGCTGGGTGGCGTTGCTTCCGGCTTGGCCGGCCATCACAATTGGTAATGTTAGAGGGTGGGAAAGCCGGTGGGTGGGTCCTGGTCGTTGTAAACAGCGACTCCTACAGTTCGGTCGGGGCGCCTGCTAAGCGAGGAAAGGATCTAAGGGGGGTAGTGTGATCCTTCCACACGTTACACCCTCTCAGTGAGAGTCCGCGCTGCCAGGTGAAAAGAAGCGGTTGATTGGCTACACATGTGTCGGAGGAAGCATGTGATAGTCTCAGCCCCAGACCAAGCCCAGGGAGAAGCCTCAGCCTCAGCCAACTAAATCAATTAAATCAACTTTCTTTAATGAATATAATAAATATATAAGAAAAACCAGAATAAAAAAAAAAAAAAAAATGTAATTTTTTAAAATTCAAAATTCAAAATTCAAATGTTGATTTAGAATTTGATTGCCAACGTAACGAACGAAGGTTCGAACGTTCGAACGTTCGGGCTCAGCCCTAGTGCAGATTGATGTTATAGGAGGCACAGATTTATATTATATACCATATATATATATATATATATATATATATATATATATATACATACATACACACACACATATGTCTGTACATACCTTCACATAATCATCTGTACATATCCCTTACCTACTCGTACTAGTTATGCTGCTGGCCAGTATGACTTACATGACAGTATATCTGTATACCTGTATCACTGTACACATATTAATACTAAACTCTGTACATACATCTGATTAACACTATTACTCAGTAGTATATTTTATATCCAGTTTAATCACCTGTACATTGTATATTACTATTGCACTTTACTGTTACATTTGCACTCTGGTTGGATGCCAAACTTCTTTCCGTTGTGCTGTATGATGACAATACATTTGAATCTAATCGAATTGCCTTGTTGATGTGCAATCAGATATTCGAGAAACATAGATAGAGGGAACAGTGCCATGTTATGAACAGCACATGCAGCACTTCTATGTGGAAATAATAGGCATCTGACTAACAAGTGCAGATATTGTACAGTGTGGGGGCGACAGTGGCATGGTCGCCTCCGCCATCCGTGTGTGAATGTGTGAGTGAATGGGTAAATGTGAGGCTGAAGTTGTAAAGAGAGAGAGAGAGAGAGAGAGAGAGAGAGAGAGAGAGAGAGAGAGAGAGAGAGAGAGAGAGAGATAGCTCTGTCGTTACTGAATAGCTTTAAACTAGGGATGCTCGATATTGGCTTTTTTACCGATACCGATATTGTCCAACTCTTAATTTCCGATACCGATATCAACCGATACCGATATATGCAGGGTTTCCCCCCCAAAAAAACTGAATAATTTCAGGTAATTAACATTACATTATCTCTTGTTGTGGAATTAACACAACATTATGCATACTTTTGACAATAAATAAAATCAGAATTTGTTCTTACTTGCCTGGGTAAATAAAGGTTAATTTTTTTTCTTTTTTAAACCAATACCGATATTTTCCGATATCACATTTTTATGCCAATAAAAGTGAGTGAGTGAGTGAGTGAGTGAGTGAGTGAGTGAGTGAGTGAGTGAGTGAGTGAGTGAGTGAGTGAGTGAGGGAGGGAGGGAGGGAGTGAGTGAAAGAGGGAATTACCTGAATCTGCAGCACAGCTAACGTCACGTAGAGGGGATACTTTGTTTTCAAGAGCCTCTTCAACCAACTGGGCAGCACTGATGGCACCGGTTGTGTGTTAGTGAAGTCAGCGAACCCCTGCTGATGATGTAGCTACTCAGGTCGAGGGCTGTTGACGTCTCCAGACAGTCCACGCCTGACGACACACAACACCCCGTCGCCGGATTTTGCTCTTTTCTTTCTGGACGGGGGCCGCCTCCCTCTTTGCTAGTCGGACGAGTGCACTGTGCAAGAAATCTGTCCGTTCCGGTCAAAACAAACGGAGTCATTCGTAAGTTTTTTCGCTAGCAGCTCGTTATGCGCGCGTCTGACATGTTGATGTGCAGCTAAGTAATTAATATTCCCCCTCCCTGTGAACAACGTCGATGTGATCATGTGAATGGAGACACATTAGGTATATAAAAGAATATTTACAACTAGTTGTGAATTTCGAGGTGCGCTGGCACAAATATCTAATGCTGAATTGAAATGTATGTCATTTAGAAGTCATTTTGTGGAGCCTTATGAAATAAAATAAAAATTAATTGGTCGTCCTATTCTTCCACGGCACACTTGGATCTTGCTTTACGGCACAACCAAGTGTGTCGCGGCACAGCGGTTGAGAACCACTGCGTTGGGATGTATAATGGTATGGATTACTGTCTGTACCGCCTGTGGGGAAGCTCTCCGTCTACAGTCCGCTGAGCACCTTCACATGGTAGGCTGTAGGTCAAACTCCCCCAAGCAAACAAGCACACAGTTGATTGAATCGCCCCGTTCACATACAAAGATCTAACTGTTCCTCCTCTCTGAACGTTGATATAAAACTAAAAGGTGATCTATTAACCGTGTAAACCTCACTCAAATATTCATCGTCGATATTTTTGGATACTGTACGTATCTGCGTGAATCGAATAGTTCACGTAAACGGCGGAACGGCTCCATGCTGTTTATATCCGCGAATAAACGACTGTTTGCTCAGCGTTGTAGTGGTTTGAGGGAATAGTACAGTAGGTACGCATATTTAAGGAGACTGCAAGGATGGCGTCCCGGTGGGTGGCGTCCGAACCGACTGTGGCGGGGCCCTGGTCCGGCCCCAAAACGCCAGGGCCGATTCATTTTTTGTTCCAGTCCAGCCCTGGCCTCGAGGAGTCACATATGAATCACATTCACGCAAAAAAAATAAGATTGTCTGTGAGTTTCTCTGGTGGTTTGTTCAGCGTGGGCGTGTCTGCTGGTGCTGGTGGTTGGAGAAAAAGAAAGGTTTACAGGCTCCTCCCCCTGCGAGAACAGGCTCCTCCCCCTGTGAGAAAAATATCCTGTCCTCTTGTCTTTCCTTTCCTGTCTTCTGTCCCCTCGCACCTGGCCCCCCCCCGCCACCCCCCATACTCCACCTCACCCCCTCCTCTCTCTTTTATTTCTAGGTCGGAGGGGGGAGGGGGGTTCTCTTTAGGGGTTTTCAAATGTTTGTGAGTAAAAAGTCAGACTTCCTGGTCCTCGAAGACTTCCAGGAAGAGAGGAGGGAAGAGCTCGTTTGGACACTCCACCTTCATGTGGAGGAAGCGGCTGGCGTGGCAGGCGCCGATCATCCGCAGGTCCGTCACCTTCATCAGGAGCTTGGGCCAGAAGTGGGGAATGTTGTGCTTGCGGTGGTTGATGTAATGTTCTAACGCCAGCAGGTAGGTCTCCTGGCACTGCTCTATCTTCTCCACGCTGGTCAGCCCCGAGCGATCTGGGATGGGAGAGAGAGCGAGAGGGAAGGGAGGAGAGAGAGAGAGATTCAGGATATTGCAGAATGGTTTAAAGGTAGACAGTGTAGATCCACATACGGTACTCAAAACTCATCTGATGGAAATGCTGTTTGTGTGGATCTACACTGACTACCTTTAAGGCCTTCACAAAACCAACTGATTACCGACTGGATTGGATTTCCTTACCTGAGCTCAAAAGTAGCACAGCCTGCATTAGTGCCACCTCCGAATCATCCAAGTTGAACTGTGCCAGGCTCTTGCCCAAATCGAATATGGCGTCCGACACCACGCCCAGCCCTCCGTTCTTCAGCTGCTCACGCTTGACCACCATCTCCCCGCTGAGCGTCAGTGTCTCGCTCTCGGGGTCGTAGCGCACGGCGGCCCTTAGCGACATGATCTCCATACAGCAGCCCTTCAGTAAGATGATCTGGTCTTCACAAGGCAGCTAGAACACAAGTTAAACATGTCATGTTGGTCTAGAACCTTCAGTAAGATTATCTGGTCTTCACAAGGCAGCTACAACACAACATAAACACGTCAGCTTGCTCTAGAACCTTCAGTAAGATGAGCTGGTCTTCACAAGGCAGCTACAACACAATATAAACATGCCAGCTTGCTCTAGAACCTCATGCTTCTTGCGATATTGTGGCCTGGGTGATGGAGGGTCTGAGCGCACCTCCAAGATTTTGGAACAACACGGGGGCCGCATTGCAATAATTGCCATTGCTATGATGAACGTGCACTCCGTTCTTCAAGCCACTCTGACAGCAATATAAACTATGAAACGCCATGACGTTCACTGGGACCGTGTGCACAAGGTTTAGACACGCCGTTAACTTATCACCGCTCAGGCCATGCTGAATTATTTCCAGGCAAATTATAAGCTCTGGTAACCACTAGATTTAAAGAAGGTCCTTCACACACACACACACATACATACAGGGATCATTCCCACTCATAGAGAGAAATAGGGGGGGGTGCAGTGGGGAAAGCTTGAGGAAGCGACCAATCAACAGACCTGACTAGATGTTAACAAGACTCATTAAGTCAGTTAATGAGGTTCGTTAAGACAAACTGGGAACCCATTCAATGTTGAGATGAATGATGAGGAAATTCCTTCACCACAAGTAAATATATTATCTGGAGAAAAACGCTGTGGCTAAAAGTTCAGATTACAGCAACTTTTTCCCATAATTGCAGTGGAACAAGACTGACCAAAGGTCTTCCATTCATCTGAGAGTGTCTGAGTATTTTACTGCTCAGATTCTTGGGTTAGGTTATACCTCGCAGGGCTCTACGCTAACTGTTTTCCCAAGGAGCACATGTGGTCCTAAATGAAAAGATGTAGGAGCAGTGGAGCACATAAAGAAATTTAGGAGCACAGTGAAACATTTTCAAGTAACACAGAGTTTACAAACTATTATATTACATGCATATTATACTGTGCGTGCATGCATGCTATTGTATGTTGTAGTGTTGTCACGATACCAACATTTTGACTTCGAAACCGATAATGGTAATGGTAACCGGTAATGGAATTATCAGATGACAGAACATGGAAAGTTCTTTATACAATTAATAATTATTATAATTTAAATTAATATTTCGACGCGGTTGAAATGTAAATAATAAAAAATAATACAATTATTCTGTTACAGCTGCTGAGCTATATATTATAGTTAATACTATTACTTGCACACTGTGCTCCTAAATATTTTTTCCGGTTCGCACAAATACATGTTTAGGGGCAAATGCGACTGAAATACTCTTCTTCCTCCGCCAGCTCAAAAAATACAGAGTCAGAAAACATCTCCTGCTCCGCTTCTACCAGGCTATCATCCAAAGCATCCTCACCTTCTCCATAACTGTTTGGTACAGCAATCTGGACACTCACTCCAAAAACAAACTCCAAATAATTATCAATAAATCCTCCAAAATAATCCGCACCCCCCTCCCTTCTCTCGAATCACTCCACCGCCAAAGCACAATCAGTAGAGCTAGAAAAATGATCTCTGACCCCACTCACCCAGCACACCACATCTTCCAGCTGCTGCCCTCCGGGAGGCGCTACAGATCCCTGACCACCAAAACATCCCGTTTTAAAAACAGCTTCTTCCCCACTGCCATACGGACACTGAACTCCCTGTAATACCCCCCCCCCCCCCCCTTACCTCTGCTGACATGGACATAAACTCTGAACTGTAATTATGTAATTGTACGTTGTAAGTGATGTTATATGTTCTATGTTTTATGTTGGAACAAATGCTGTAACATGCTGCACTGAAACCAAATTCCACCAGCCTGGCTGGGTGGTCATTAAAGAAATTGATTGATTGAAATGGTCGCACTGTAGAGTAGGGCTGGGCGATATGGCCTGAAAATAAAATCCCAGATAAATCTTTTTTAATCCGATTTACGATTTTAATCGATTTTTTTCTCTTGAAAACTAAACGCCAAGGAAATCATTCAAATAAACTTTGTTTTTATTTGACACAAAAAAAATGATCAAACCAAGATGAATGTCCCTATTGGGATTGAAGTGCAAACCTAACTTTCACCAATCTTCACTTACAAATAAGTATATATATATATAATATAAAAGGTTACTCTTGATCAAACAAAGATGAATGTCCCTATTGGGATTAATAGTGCAATAACTTGCTTTTTCACCAAACTTCACTTAAAACAAATAAAGGTGCCTCTTGATCATAAAACAAGAATGAATTTCCCTATTGGGATTAATAAAGTGCAAATCTAACGTTCACCAAACATCACTTTTTGTAATATAAAAGGTGACAATTTTTTTTTAACGATTTTAATTGTTCAAAATCGTCTTAAATCATTCATTCGAATTAATCGATAATATCGATTAATCGCCCAGCCCTACTAGAGCCCTGCCTTGAGAAGATCTATGGTGCCTAGTCTTGTTGTTTAGTTTCTGTAGGACTCGAATAAAACACACACTACCCCTCCATCCAGACCCACCTCTGAGAACATGGGTAGCTTCTTGGCGAAGTCGACGACGCGGGTGATGGCCGGGGTGATGATCTTGGTGAACTCACTGAAGGCCTCCAGGTCGACCTTGTCTACGTCAGGGGTGGGTGGTGTTGGACCCTGGCCGATGTCCTCTGGCTGCAGACAGAACCAGTTTATAGAGTATAATTGAGTACAGTAGTTGGATAGAGTATATCACGGTCCAGTGTCATTTTAAGCCTTTACTTCTGGTGTCCACGTCACTCAGGTCTATTTATGTAATAATGCATTTCAGCATTTTCATTAATGTTATTTAATGTATTTCCAAGCAAGATGTGATTAAAACTGCCATCCCTGGTTGTAAACATGCAGACAAATGTTACCTTGTTCTAAAAGATTAGAAGAAAAATAAATAAATAATAATAATAATTCGGAAAATAATAAGAATTATAAAAGAAATTACAATACAAATTTTTATAATAATAATAATAAAAATATAACCATAAATAAATCTCACCAGGAACTTGCATTTCTGTTTCCAGTGGGAGCCCTGGGCGTTGGTGTGCCGGTGGGCCTCGGTCACCATCCTGATGAGCTCCCACTCCGAGCTGCTGGGCTCCGGCCTCGTCTGCAGCGTCTTCACCATCTCCTCCTTCTTCCTCTTCTCACGGTTCTCCTCGATCAGCCGACGCTTCGCCACGCGCTTCGAATCGTCCAGCACCACTGGGTGGGGAGAGGGGGGGGGGAAGAGAGAGAGAGAGAGAGACACAGAGAGAGAGAGAGAGAGAGAGAGACAGACAGAGAGAGAGAGACAGAGAGAGAGAGAGAGAGAGAGCCAGAGAGAGAGCTAGAGAGAGAGAGAGAGAGAGGGGAGGGGATGTGTGCATGGGAGAAGGAGGTAGAAAGTTGTATTAAAGATCAAATACAAATGTCGCAAGCACTATATACAATTAATCAAATTAGATAATAGGACAATTTACACTATATTACAAGGATATAATTTACACAAAATGAAGCAGAAACAACAAATACACAAGACAATTTCTGTAAATAATTTACTATTTTATTTAATCTTACCTCATTTAATAATTTATTTTATTTGATCTTACTACTACTACTACTTATTGTTACCATTCTTGTATTCATTGTTTCTTTTTTTTTTATCCACTTTTTCTCCCATTTTTCTATTTTTCTCCCATCCCAATTTTCATATCGTCCAATTCAACCCTCCCCTGTCTTCGAACGTTGTTTCTTGCCTCCCACAAGCCGGCTGCAATGTAGACTAGGTCATACATAGCACGAGTCCCCTCCGATACTCGAGGTAACAGCCATCGCATCTTTTCACCTGCGCGGCTCGATCTTTCAGCGTCGGGGGTCTGGGCTTTGGAGGGGCCCCGCCCCCGTCGCTTCTTGATTCTACTGCGCAGGCGCACCAACCGACCTGTAGGAGTCGCTGTCCACAACGCCCGATCCCCACCCTTCAGTTTCCCTCCCCGTAATACGGCCAATGTGTATTACTGTGGACGACCAGCTAAACTGAAAGCAATGTGGAGAGCGGGGCTCGAACAGGAGGCATCCTGTTCGAGCCCAGTCTCCAGCATTCGTTGCGAGCGCCTTGCCCACTGCGCCACATAGCCTCCCAGTATTCATTGTTTCTTATTGTGCACTGTTGAGTCTGAGCTCGAAACACAAACATGTCATTACCTGCAATGCCCCTGTATTGTTGTGTATTTGACAAATAAAGAACGTGAACTTGAACAATGTGTATGTGTGTGTACTGTACTGTATGCGTGTGGTTCAGTGAGTGTGAAATTGAGCATTGGTCTGACAAAGAATATTATTTACACTCACGACAGGCTGTGTGGTACAGTATATGGGGGCGTAGTTCAGCCTGGCATGAAGCAGAGTTTATTAATAAACTTAGTGGAAGTGTGAAAAGGAATTAGAATAACTGTGGGTATGAATCAGATTGCTTGATTTGAGCTATCCTTTTTATAATTGAGTATAATTCACTCGTATTGAATTGTTACAGTCCCTTCCCTGTCTAATTCATCCCGAATTTGTTCACACCTTGCTCCTAATAAGCTTGAGGCTAATGAATTTCTCCATATTTCAGAATAATTACATTCCCCTGTCATTGGTTTACTCATTAGTGTCGTGTTAGCCCCCCCTTCCCTCCGGAAAAAGGGAAGAAACACGTTTTTTTAAAGAAAGAAAGAAAGAAAGAAAGAAAGAAAGAAAGAAAGAAAGAAAGAAAGAAAGAAAGAAAGAAAGAAAGAAAGAAAGAAAGAAAGAAAGAAAGAAAGAAAGAAAGAAAGAAAGAAAGAAAGAAAGAAAGAAAGAAAGAAACTGAAAAAAAAAAGATAAAGATGAGGGATGCCCCTGGTCGGCAGGTATAATCCATTTCCAATTAGAGGCATGTTAATTAATCAGGAGAACGAGCTCTCAAAGAACACGGGCACAGAAGACGCATTGTTCAGGGTCCAGTCTGGTTACTGTCATCTGTTTGCCTGCGCCAGGACGGTGCAGCGTGGAGACACTAGTGTCGCTGTCCTCCCAACTCTCCTGTGAGTTTAGCGAGGTGTACAGATGGGCAACAACTCGGTACAAGACACAGATGCCTTAACATTAGAGAAGCTAGCCGAGAGGAATAGCCCTGTGGATGAAATATCATTTTGCTTCTCCTACCAAGGACCGATGGGACAACGATCGAAGACGTAGCCAACTAAGTTATAGCTGCTGCCTAAGGAGAGAGAACTTTGGTCGCAGAGTGGAGTTTAATGTTTGCATCGGACAAGTAAGAGTTATAATATTAATAAGCTAATGTAATGACCCTCACTTACGAAGAGGCTTTAGACATCCTGCCTGTAAATCAAACAGAAGGAAGTTTGGTTTAGCTCCCGAGGCCATTCGACTGGTGAATGGCCACAGTACAAGGAATGGTCAAGTTGCACCTTTTGACCCCTTGATTTTAAAATGTTTGACGAAAGTGCATTTTGTTTGTACTGACCGAATTTATTTATTAGACTTGACAGATCAACAATAAGGATCCTGTTCTAACACTGTCATGTCTCTTGTGCTTTAATAGTGTCATGTATGTCTCTTGTCCCCTGTTTTGTCTTGGATGTGTATAAGTGCAGCTGTTTGCCGTATTCATGCCTTAAATTGCCCCTTGCGGGACTAATAACGTTTTTTTTATTGAATTGAATTGACAGAAAAATGTATTAATGGTTTATAACGGTAAATACATGGTCTGTCTCCCTCCAACGTAGCCCAGGGCCCCGTTCCACGTACCTGGATAACTGAGTTAGCCGGATAACTTTAACTGGATAACTGACTTTCCGGTTCCCCGTACGTGGATTTTCCAAATCACCATGACAACAGATCCAAAAGTTTGAGCCTGGTCGAAAGCAGAGTTTAAGTTCAAGTTAGCCTGAACCATCGCCACGCCCCCGCAAAAAAGTGACAGCCCGTTTCCTGAAACTATTCCCACAGTCTACGATCTGCATTATACCATTCTGAATTACGTTTTTGTGCTCCATTCTTCCAGAGGGGGCTTTTGAAATGTAAAATAGACCCAAAATGCTGATACTAAATTCACTTTGTCCTAAATAATGCACGTTATATATACCGTGGCGCTCGCTCGGTGCGATGTACACATTATGACGTGGTTATTTTAATTGTAACTGGGATTAAGATGTCTGATGAGATGCGCTGTTTGACGGATTTGAGGAATTGAATGAGCCGTTGACGTCACATTAATGAATGAGGATAAAGAAATAAAACTTCATTCAAAATAAGGAATATTCTAAACACGGGTCTCTCGTTCATTAATGTATAAACAATGAATTTATCCCATCTGGCACAGTGGCCCAGCGGTAGTGCTCAAGCCTGCCAACCCAGCGACCGGGGTTCAAAACCCTGTGTTTCCAATATAATTTTCTTGAATATAATATTAATGATTATACGCCAAAGTAGCCTGGTTTTAAGTTAAAATATTATAAATCTACATGCATTGAGGATGTCATTCTTTATATAGCTCTCAACGTGCACCAAATTGAATTATTCCTATATTGCAAAAAGAAGGAAAAGACTAGGGTCTCGAACACCGGTCGTCTGCGTGAAAGTCAAACGAACAACCCGTTAGACCACAGTAGAGATAAGTTAAAGATAAACTATACATCAATCAATGGGTAAGAGAGCCGTATCGTAATTCTGTTGAACAGTTTAACTAATTATTTTCGCTAGCAAGATCTCATTTGATTATTCAATCCAGCAGGCAAGTTTAAAGAAATATAATCTGATTGATTGAGGTAATGAGGGACTTAAAATTAGCCTATAGATAACGCATTTAACTTGTCGGCGAGGCGATTGAGCCGTATTGCAATCTGTCAATAAAGTTTCAAATCAATTAATCAATCAATGCCGTTAGAGAATCAGGATCTCTGCCATCGATACGTGCTGGCTTTTCACCTGAAGCGGCCGCGCGCATTTAGCCTGAGTCGCAAGTCTGGCTTGAGTTAACGAGACTGAATCCACCTTCGAGGAACAGGAAAATCCCGACTTCAAACATCGGGTTAACTGAAGCTGGATAATGACATCTTGATCGACTTAGTTGAACCACGTACGAGGAATGGGGCCCTGGTCCAGCCTGTCGGTAGTGTGTGTGTGTGTGTGTTGGTGGCATTGAAGACACTATTACAGCACATAATGTTTTGATTGTTCAGATTGTTGTAGGCAACAATGCAGGCTCAGTTGTGTTCACTCAGTTCCATCTGCTTCATTACGAGAGCTAGCTTAATTGGGCTAATAGCCGATGAGGTGAATAATGTTAGTTGTTTACAAAAGTAGAGGAGAGTGACCTATATTTTCACAGTCGGAATAACGTTTTAATAGACTTTGGCACTTGATATGTGGATAAATATGCATACTGTATGTACAAGATAAAATTCAGAAGAATCAGAAAGAAGTCTGAAAGAATTGTCGTTCTCGACAACCAAGTCACCAAACGATGCACTCTCGAGGTTTAGGGGGAACATGTTAACTATCTGTTCTCCATTCGTACTTCGACCACGTTACAAGCACTCACGGGAGGACACAAGAACGCATATTGATAAGCGGCCGCTGTGGCTGGTCAATTTCCCCCCTCAGCCACAACATATCTGCACTGTAACCTAGCAACACCACTACTCGGAAAAACATCATTCACACAGAGTTCTTAGATAATGAGGGTTAGGTCACCGTCACCAGCGCTCTAAACGTTTCTTTCACTTTAAAAATAATCCAGGTCCCAGTGATGTCACGCTGTTTTCCCTGGGTGCTGTGTTTCTGCATTGTTGTCAAGTAAGCGACATTGACGTCAACATGAACCTTCTTTTTCTAAAGACCTTTAGTTTAGAATTTTGCCAATTAAGAAAATGAGGCCTAGATATGATGATAACAAACACACAGAGGCCCAGCACTGGGACCAGAATTCTATTTGCTCTGAGCAGGCAAGCTGGCTGGTGCACTCTTCTTCTACACAGAGGCTTGGACAACGTTTCACTGTCGAACATCTCTGCCCCAAGAGAAGGTGATTAAATAGCGCTACTTGCGCTCCTGTCCCTCGACATATTGAATAAACAATAGCTCATTAATCGTTCCGTCCATCTTTTTTAGGCTGTTTTCGAGCCTATTAACTAATACAAACAAAAACATCTCAAGAGCGCCGTGTTTAGTTATTCGTGTCCATGATGTAAATTACAATGAACACGACCATAAAGTTATGGTTTTCCTTCCACTGAAAATAAAGTAGACTTTTTGTATAATTCATAATAATAATAATAATCTCTGCATAGTTCATTTTTCAGACATGCTTAATATTTGGTTACTTCAAAGCTTATAACATGTTCTTCTCTAAGCTCATTTGGTGAGTAAATGTTTAGCATTCTAAGGCGCTTGGGGGGAGACCTCTTTCCAGCTGTGTAATGTAGAGCTCTGCATACGTGAGTTAAGATGAACGTTTATTAATCCCCTTGGGGTAATCCGTCCTCTGCATTTGACCCGCCATAACTATTTAGGAGCAGTGGGGCAGCACATAGTGTGGCGCCCCGGAGACCAATCCCAGTTGTAACGTCAGTACCTTAATCAAGGGAAACGGCAGGAAACATGCTGGTGGCTGGTGCTGTAGGTGCTGATGACCGTGGCCTATAATAACATGAATGCCATTTGCTATCTATTGGCCTTTTTAATAAATGGTATTTTAACTGAAAATGTAGTGCCTTGGCCAATAATATATATTTTTTAATATGAGTGTGCACCTCATCTCACATCTCAGTTTAACCAGAAAAATAAAAGCAAACGTGTGACAACATTCAAGCTAAATGACCACTTAGTTGAGTGGTTTTAAAGCTGCACTATGTAAGATTGAAACGACAAAAAAATATGTCTTCAAACAGGGTAACTTTAGGCAGTGGAAAATGCCTTTGTCTCCTCCAGGCGGGACTATTGCAATGCACTCCTCATCGGGATCCCTAGCAAGAACACCCAGAAACTTCAGTACATCCAAAACTGCGCTGCTAGGATCCTGATG
Organism: Notolepis coatsorum; assembly: GCF_963971535.1. Taxonomy (NCBI): domain Eukaryota; kingdom Metazoa; phylum Chordata; class Actinopteri; order Aulopiformes; family Paralepididae; genus Notolepis; species Notolepis coatsorum. The sequence goes on from NC_140178.1 coordinate 20,576,388, forward strand.
AGGGTGCGAAAATAACGTCCACATCACCCCCATCCTCAAATCACTCCACTGGCTTCCTGTCTCTTTCAGGAGTGAATACTCCTCACCTACCAGTGTATCCATGGCAACGCTCCATCCCTACCTCAAGCAACTCCCATGGCAACACTCCACAATCCACCACGCGAAAAAACCTCCGCTCTGGAACTGCCAACTCTCTAAAACCCTCCAGGACCAGGCTCTGTACCATGGGAGATCAGGCAGGACCAGGCTCTGTACCATGGGAGAGCAGGCAGGACCAGGCTCTGTACCATGGGAGAGCAGGCAGGACCAGGCTCTGTACCATGGGAGTGCAGGCAGGACCAGGCTCCGTACCATGGGAGAGCAGGCAGGACTGAGCTCCGTACCATGGGAGAGCAGGCAGAACCAGGCTCCGTACCATGGGAGAGCAGGCAGGACCAGGCTCTGTACCATGGGAGAGCAGGCAGGACCAGGCTCTGTACCATGGGAGAGCAGGCAGGACCAGGCTCTGTACCATGGGAGAGCAGGCAGGACCAGGCTCCGTACCATGGGAGAGCAGGCAGGACCAGGCTCCGTACCATGGGAGAGCAGGCAGGACCAGGCTCCGTACCATGGGAGAGCAGGCAGGACCAGGCTCCGTACCATGGGAGATCGGTTGCTCCCAGGAATACTCTCCCTGACCATCAGGACAAGCAACCACATACTGTAGATGCTCTTATACATGGCTTCAAAACCCAGTTTTCTTTTTTAGACCTTGATATTCTCTGTTTTTATCTGTTGTATTAAATGTTGCTGATATGCTTCTTTTTTATCTGTTGTTTTAAATGTTTTTCTTTAACCTGTAGCACTTTGAGACGCCAAATATAAAGCGTATTATTATTATTAAATTAGATACTAAGGCCTTTTACAGATTCCTGGTGTCCTGCCAGAAGAGCTAAGTTTAACTGTGGTTCATGCTGTTCATCGGGTCTTCTCTTTGTCAGACCAATGCCACCTCACTCCGTGATTTAGTTTAGCCAATAACTATATTTGAATGAAAAGGTTACATGGTGCAGGTGTAAGATTAGGCCTCGTCGTGACTCACGGTCCATCGCCATGCCGACGGAGATGCATTTCTTGAAGCGACAGAGTTGACACTGGTTGCGGGTGATCTTGTCGATGATGCAGCAACCTTCGTATTTACAGGAGTAGGATGGATGGAGGTTCTTCTGGATTGTCCGACGGAAGAAACCCTGTGTGTGTGTTAGATAGAGAGAGGGAGAGAGAGAGAGAGAGGGAGAGAGAGAGAGAACATGAAGTGCATAGCAGTGTTAGAGAAAGAGAGTGAGAGAGAGAGAGAGAGAGAGAGAGAGAGAGAGAGAGAGAGAGAGAGAGAGAGAGAGAGAGAGAGAGAGAGAGAGAGAGAGAGAGAGAAGAGAGAGAGAGAGAAAGAGAGAACATGAAGTGCATAGCAGTGTTAGAGAAAGAGAGTGTGAGAGAGAGAGAGCATGAAATGGGGATAGCAGTGTTAGAGAAAGAGAGAGAGTGAGAGAGATGGAGGCAGGGGGAAAGAGAGGGAGACAGAAAAAGAGACTCCAGTGATTGAATAAAATATGAAATTGCATAACCTCAAAATTAAATCCACCAATGAAATTATTGCGCCATAATATTGGTATTTAGACAAGCCAATTAAATGGGTCACGGCACGTCACACGGCAGGATGGTGATTGTGTGTTTTTTCCCCCAAGGCTGAGTTGACAGTGTAATACTGCCTATCTCAAGTCCCGCCCTCTTTGCTTGATCCTCCAATCACTGTTTGTCAAAGTTTGTTTGCAAGGGAACGACTTATTATGCCTTTAAATGAGATGCACAACTGTAAATCATTCTGTAGAGAATTCCACAGTTTTAGGCCACATCCTGAAATAAACATCTGCTTTAAAGTAGTCTGTGTGCACTGATGCATTGTAGTGATGTCCTCTATGGTTCTTGTCCACTGAGCTAAAAACAAACAGCTTCTGCAAGCTTTCTGGCAATACTCAAGTATTGCCCTGTACATAACTAATAATATCTGTACCTCAACTATATCTTTAACTTGCATAAGTCCTGTTGGTGTGTTCTCTTGAATCCCCTTCATGAACAATTCTTACCACTCTTTTCTGTAATATAAACAATGGCTTTATGTTGTTCATGTGTGTGTTGCCCCACACTTCTACAGTAAGTACAATATGGCAAAATAACAATACAGACAACCATACACTTTTTTTCCCCTCTCACATTTAAAGATTATTTTAATTAAACCATACAGTAAGTTTACCCATTTCATTTACAATGCTTTCTGCCAAAACTAAATTGGTGTCATCTAACAAACAAAACAAACTGCAATATATTTGACACTTCACGCAAATATTTGGCACAGATGGCACTCGTAACATAGCTATTCCTCATCAATCTGCTTCAATAACATTCTGTGGATACATTGCACCAATCGCAGAGATATTAATGAATTGATTAACCTATAGCAAAGAATGTAGTTATTTATCGATTAATCAGTGCATCTAACATTATTAATATTCATCCAAAATATGAATACATCAATGCTCACTGAAGCTAAAGCATGCACTCTAACAGGGTCTTTTTAGAGCACTTTTGAAAAACCTTAGTGTTTCTGAATGAAATTATACATTTTTATCTGTCTGACTGGGACCAGCGTCAGACTACCATAATTGATTCTTTTTTGTGATCGAATCATTTGATTCAGTGGATTAATCATGACACTCCAAATGAAGGTTATAAGGAAACGATTTCTACACATAGCATCACAAATAGTTAAATTTACACTGATTGATCATGACTTTAGATAGTCATGACATGGGTGTATGCTGACAGGATATTTGAATGAGATTAAAACGGAATGGAATCGTATGAGTATTAGAGGGTTATGTGACTCAAGTCACAACACCGTGTTTGTACTGAGCAACAGTGGTGCTAAGACGTACAGTATCAGCATTTATAGAGATAATCTCAAAATGTAATAACACAACTCAATAAGACACGGAAGGATTTGGACAAAATTAAATAACTAATTCCAAAACCTGCTGACTACAGGGGGACTAATGTAGCTCACCCTTGTGGCTTACCTTCATGGCACTACAATGGTTTCAGACAGACTTCTACAAAGGAAATAGTACAGCGGTCCCATGTTTCAAATTGAGTCCATTGCGTTTATCTTTTAGTTGAAGTTGCTAGCACAAATCCTCAGGAAAGCCTAACAAGTTCATTCGGGGCCGATAGTGGCTCAGGAGGTAGAGCGGTCGTCTGGTAATCAGAAGGTTCCCAGTGTCCTTGAGCAAGACACTTAACACCTAATTGCTCCCGATGAGCAGGTTGGCACCCTGCATGGTTGCCTCCGCCACAGGTGTGTGAATGTGTGAGTGAATGGGTGAATGTGAGGCATAAGTTGTGAAGCGCTTTGGATAAAAGTGCTATATAAAATGCAGTTAATTAAATCATAATTTCCCCCGGGTCAACGGCAGGGGAGATGGGATGGAGGGAGAGAGAAGATGTTGTTCCCTTATAAAATTCGATGGTTGTTCCACTAGTCTGACACAGCGCTAACACAGTATGGAGAGACAAATCAGAGAGGAACCAAATGTATTCAAATACAATGTGTTGCACACAGTGCTGTAAACAAACACTGTTGCTAGGTTGCGTCACACAAAATCAGTTATATATCGCCTGTGACAGCGAGCTAGCTAGCTGATGCTACGTTACGCTATGTGACGCTAAGAAAGAGTGACGAGGTGCCTCTCCCTTGGTTCTACTGTGGTCTACTTTTGCCTTCAAGTTTTGGAACCACTGCTGTACACAGTGTGCACAGATAGGGCCGACGGGGGGCTTGAGCCCCTGCCCTCTTGACCCAAGTGCCCATCCAATTATTTTTTTATAATAATAATAATAATTTCTTTTGTCAAATATGAACACTGGGTGTTGGTGGGTTAAGTGCCCTTTATGTAGCTTGTACATCTCCACTCTGAAGGGCGGCTGGGTGGCGCAGCGTACATTGCGCTCGTCACCAACGCAGGAGACACCGGGTTCGAATCCGGCTGTCGGCGTTGCCTCCGGCTTGGGCCGGACGTCATACTGGCTCAATTGGCAGAGTTAGAGGGTGGAAGTCGATGGGTGGTAATCTGGACGTTGTGGACAGCGACTCCTACAGGTCGGTTGGGGGACGCCTGCACAGCAGAGACAGGAAATGGCGGGGGTAGTGTGAGCCTCCCACGCGTTACACCTCGCCAATGAGAGTCCGCGCTGGCAGGTGAAAAGATGTGACAGGCTGCCTCCTCGTGTACCGGAGGGGACACGTGATGCAAGGCTTCTATCCTCCCTACAACCGGCCAGTGGGGGGCATATGCAAGCAACGTTCAAGACAGGGGAGGGGAGAATTGGAAACAGCGAAATTGGGATGGGAGAAAAATAGAAAATAAGGAGAAAAAGTGGACAAAAAAAATTTAATTAAAATCTCCACTCTGGAAGGCGTTTTCCAAAAGATACATTTCCTGTGACCTAAAATGCCGCTCGCGTGTGGACAGGAGGTCAACAAAACGCAGAGATAATTGAGTAAAAAATACCATATCTTCTGATATAACAGCGAACTGAACATTCTAATGATGATGTAACCATGGCTACTGGCTATTGAGTGGTGAAATTCTAAAATAGAATCCTGAAATAATTCACAAAATACACGTGACATGGTTAACACGCAGCGGACTACAGAGGGTGGCTCGTTCAGCCGAACGCACAATTTGAGGTGGGCTTCCCACTCTCCAGGACATTTATAACAGGGCCAAGGCTAAGAGAATAATCAAAGATTCTAGTCACCCAAACAACTGCCTCTTTGAACTGCTGCGGTCAGGCAAGCGCTACCGGAGTCTCATGGCAAGCACAGAGAGACTCAAAAGGAGCTTCTATCCCCAGGCCATCAGGATGCTCAACGACAATGACACTATGTAACAACCCATCATCTACACTCACTGCACACACATCCACATGTACACACTCACTTTAAATTAAACAAACACTCACCTTACCACTCACTTTACACACTTTATATTTATCTATTATTAAATAGATTTGCACTACATTCATACCTCATTTGCACCCTACCCTGAGTTTTGTACCTCATCTCATTTCGGCATTGTACCTCACTGTTACTAATTTTACTCTGTATTGTAGAATTGTATATACTTTATGTATATTGACTTTACTTACTTTTTACTTACTTATTACATTTTTTTAACTTATTTTATTTTTACTGTATGTAGCACACTCTCAGGGGCTCATACAGAAACAAGCATTTCATCATAAAGTATTCTGTATTTTGTTGTGACAAATAATAATAAACAAACTTGAAACTTGAACTAAAACACAGAGCTAATTCTATGGCACGATCAGCTGAGCGATGTGATTCTCCCTGCAACCCCACCACTGCATCCCGCTGAGCTGAGACTTTGACAAACAAAACGTCAGTGTACCTTGCAGCCCTCGCAGGTGATACAGCGGTAGTGATAGCCTGTAGCCTTGTCCCCGCACACCACGCACGGCTCGTCCTTCTCCAGGTAGCTGGGAATATACCCGGGAACAGAGACGCTAAGAGCTGGAGGAGGGGAGGAGGAGAGGATGAGAGGAGGAAGAGGAGGGAGGGAGGACAAGAGAGAAGGAGGAAGAAGATGAGAATGAGAAGGAATAGGGGTTATGTGTTATCGTACGGGCGCCATGAAGCACCTGTACAGAATGAGAGCCCCGGCAGACAGTCATGTCCACTTACTAGGCCTGATGAAGTCTTAGGCACCTCACCTAAGTGTTTTTAAAAGCAAATACAGAATATTAATATGCGCTAGGGTTGCGTGAATACTCTACCCAAGGCAGTTGTCCTTCCGCGTTCGGTTTGCGCGCCCTGATTGGCAGTTGTCCTTCCGCGTTCGGTTTGCGCGCCCTGATTGGCCTCTCAGCGCCCAATCGCGTTAGCCCTACTATCGCCGTGCATCAGCTTTCAGTTCCACAGCCCAATATTAACGTAATGCGCTATTCATATCAATCGACATCACATCAATATAAATAACGTATTGTCTTCATCTCTCTATATTAACGTAACACGCTATTCATATCAATCGGCATCACATCAATATAAATAACGTATTGTTTTCATCTCTCTATATTAACGTAACACGCTATTCATATCAATCGACATCACATCAATATAAAAATAACGTATTGTTTTCATCTCTCTATATTAACGTAACACGCTATTCATATCAATCGGCATCACATCAATATAAATAACGTATTGTTTTCATCTCTCTATATTAACGTAACACGCTATTCATATCAATCGGCATAACATCAATATAAATAACGTATTGTTTTCATCTCTCTATATTAACGTAACACGCTATTCATATCAATCGGCATCACATCAATATAAATAACGTTTTGTTTTCATCTCTCTATATTAACGTAACGCGCTATTCATATCAATCGGCATCACATCAATATAAATAACGTATTGTTTTCATCTCTCTATATTAACGTAACACGCTATTCATATCAATCGGCATCACATCAATATAAATAACGTATTGTTTTCATCTGGGTAAAGTATTCTCGCGGACCGAGACTTCACATCTGGATCAAAACCTTCTTCTTGTGGAAACAGATCAGAATGTGGACGCCACAACAGCTGTAAGTACAATTATGTTGACATTGTTTTCCTCTTATTGCTCCTTCCTAGCAGCAGCACGGCGATCGAAAAGAGCCTTGAAGTTGTACAATCACAGCTTTATTGTAAACAATTCCAAATGTTTTACATCCGTAGTACTTTACCATCTCCGCGGTCAACTAACTGCGAGCATCTGCAGCGACGTGATTCTCTTCACAGTAATATTACATTTCTCCCGATACTCTGCTAGCTCTGTGGAGGCTAACGCGATTGGGCGCTGAGAGGCCAATCAGGGCGCGCAAACCGAACGCGGAAGGACAACTGCCTTGGGTAAAGTATTCACGTGCTAGGCGTTGGGTACTGTTCACATTTGCACCGATATCGGTACCAGTACCGGGTCCTGGAATTCGGTATCGGTACCCAACGGTAATCTTTTTCTGTACTTAAAAGAACACAGCAACATGTTGGGAAATTACCATACCGTCTTCTCCAGAGAGAGACAAGAAGATAGATACCAGTTTCCTCTCTGTGCGTTCAGTAGAAAGCTATCTGGCTGCATGTTAATGGAAGCGGACAGTGCCGGTTAGCCTTCGGGAGAGGTGTTAGTTGGACAATGCCTAGGCTAACCGGTCATGTCCGCTTCCATTCATTGTGCTAAGCTAGGCTAACGCACAGAGAGGAAACTGGTATCTATCTTCTTGTCTCTCTCTGGAGAAGACGGTATGGTGATTTGCCAAAATGTTGGGTGTTCCTTTAACTCTCTCTGTAATAACAAAAACATTTCAATTGTAAAGATTAAGTCCAAACATCTCAATTTCAACACTGTTATTTTATTCAGAACATTTTGTAATTTATTGTGGTAACACGCCACACAAACTAAATCGCATGATCATGTATTATGTTTTTAAATGTTTAGATATCAACATTATCTGGCCATACCAGTACCGATTGATCTAGCACGGTTGGTACCCTTAAAAGTACAGAGTTCAGTACCCAACCCTAATATGCGCACATGCACACATGCGCATACATAAACTTACAGCATCTGCATGCTCTCACTCACACATACACACATGTGGCGTATCGGCTCCCACAGAGCAGCTAAGTACACACTACGGGGGGAGAGAGATTTATAAAGTGTACATCTTTTTTTTATCTCCTCTCATCACGTCCACAACCACAGAGAAAAGGAGCAACACATTTGAAAGCCATTCACTCCCACTGCCACTGTCATCTCCTCCTCGCTCGCTCGCTCTTCACACACACACACACACACACACACACACACACACACACACCCACACCCACACCCACACACACACACACACACACACACACACACACACACACACACACACACACAGTTAGTATAGCGATCAGCCCAAGCCAAGGCAATGCTGACTCCGGGAGTCGGGATAAGCAATTCTGAACACCAATGTAATTTTCCCCAGCACTTAAATAACATTTCAACATTTAAAGGCAAAATCGATACAAAGACTAGGCAAAACCCATTCATGGTCGCCTGGAGAAGAGCGGAGCCTTGTCCAGGCTCCTATCTGTGGATTTTTCTTCTGCTTTCAACACCATGTAGCCAATAAACTGGATACTCTTTATTCCACAAAGATTGCATACTATCCCCCCTCCTGTTTATCAGACACACTGTACACCAGCACAGGCTCAACACAAGGGTGCCTCCTATCCCCCCCAATCGTTATATTTCTATTGTTTGCAAACAATGGAGCAAAGTGAAGCTGTATTTCTCAGATTTTACGATGAAACTACTCTTTAGGTATCTCTTGTGTATATACCTACATACATATAACTGGTGCTTTCAAAAAAATAAACCCCCTGATGAAAATGTATTAAAATAAATACAATAAAAAAATAAATGATTCATTACATGCCCACCAAGTAGCTTGTGTTTTTGTTGTTGTTGTTGTTGAAATAACATCCATCAAGCCAACGCTAAAGGATTCTTGCAGGAACGGTACCTGGAATGCCACTCAATGTGCAGATAAGCAGCTGTGAAGCGCTGGCCAGAAGGAGCTAGCGGATCAAAAGACTCTGCGCGGCCTGTTTTCAGTTGTGCAGTGAATTGGTGTTGACAAAAGTCAAGCAGGGTGAAAGCTGAGGCTGTAAATTCTTACCAGACATACTCTTCACCGAAGACTGGCTATTCTTCCTCTTCCTCTTCGGCCCATCTGGCCACCTATGGAGAGAGAGGGGGGGGGGGGGGGGGTGTCATGGTGGTGACATCCAGCCTGTTTCTCTGTCTCTCCCTAGTGATTCTCTCTCCCCCTGTGTTTCCACCCTCACCCAGCAGTGGCCCAGTGTTTTCCCACGTGTGGTGATGTGTCTCGCACAAGCTGTCCCTCGTTATTTTCCCCTTACGTATTTACCTTGTGTATTTACCTTGTGTATTTACCATGTGTATTTACCATGTGTATTTACCTTATGTATTTACCTTATGTATTTATATTGTGTATTTACCTTATGTATTTACCTTGTGTATTTACCTTATGTATTTACCTTATGTATTTACCGTATGTATTTATCTTGTGTATTTACCTTATGTATTTATATTGTGTATTTACCTTATGTATTTACCTTGTGTATTTACCTTATGTATTTACCTTATGTATTTACCTTGTGTATTTACCTTATGTATTTACTGTATGTATTTACCTTGTGTATTTACCTTATGTATTTATATTGTGTATTTACCTTATGTATTTACCTTGTGTATTTACCTTATGTATTTACCTTATGTATTTACCGTATGTATTTACCTTGTGTATTTACCTTATGTATTTACCTTATGTATTTACCTTGTGTATTAACCTTGTGTATTTACATTGTGTACAGTATTTACCTACAGGGGGACAGGTGTCTATATGGGATTCCTTTAATTGAAGTTTAACGGTAAGTCAGTTTAGTTAGTTAGTCAGGGTCCGTCGTTCCCTGTTCCCTGTGTTCCTGTTACTGCTGTCAGCCTTGTGTTTCAGTTAGAATAATTTTCTTCTTTTTACAATTTAGTAATTTACTGTAGCTGGTGCTTTTATCCAAAGCGACTTACAGATTGTGAACAACATGTCACCAGGAGGGGTACATCTCTGGCAGCTAAGGGTCAGTGGCATTGTTCATCAAATAGTGTCAAATAGTGTCGAACACTCTTGAGTGCATAGTAGTATAGAAATATCAAGTCAAGTCAAGTCAAGTCAAGAGTTCTATTTGTCACGGCATACAAGTATACAATGAAATGCGGGTGGTCTTGCCCGCAACGATGTGCAATACAGTAGTAACAACATATAATAGAATCCAATAAAAAAACATTGTGCAATAAACAAGTAACATAGTAGGGCATATCGGTATTTGTACATAGTTATTTACATATTTTATACATTCTCAGGTTATGCTATACTATTTTTAAAGTGACCTTTCCTTAGTGGCCATAAGTGTGGGCGTGTGCAGCATGAGTGTGTGCTTGCTCATGTTAAAGTGGCTGCTAGTGTGTGAGCGTGTACAGTGTGTGTGTCATGTGTGCTCATGTGTGCTTGTGTGTGTAGAGTTCAGTCTTCAGGGCTCTGATGGCCTGTGGGAAGAAGCTGAGCCGAAATATAGCAAGATAGGTAGTGGTATACGAATAGTAGCATAGTATTAGGGTACATAATAGTAAAAAGACCTTTGAAGAGGTGTGTTTTTAGTGGATGGTGGAACATTTTCCGGGTTTCAGCTACAGAGCATAGGGGTCTTGAGGGTCTGTAGTTAGAGACCCAGTGTCAGTGTTTATTCTGACACCAGTTTAGAATAGCCAGTTAGTCTGTTCTGTCAACCTGTATCATACCTGCCTGTTATCATTAAATATCTACTATTGGTTTTCCCCGGTTACCTGCCTCTGGCTCCCTTCGTCTCTGCACTTGGGTCCTCTACCACAAACCTGACACAGAGAGAGAGAGAGAGAGAGAGAGAGAGAGAGAGAGAGAGAGAGAGAGAGAGAGAGAGAGAGAGAGAGAGAGAGAATATGATGATGTCATTAGAGTGTACTGAAAACACGCTTTATTTGAATCCATCATACATTATACATTACAATCCAAATATTCCAGAGGGCATTTAAGGATACAACGCGTACGCACACACACACACTCTCTCTCTCTCGCTCTCGCTCGCTCTCTCTCTCTCTCTCTCTCTCTCTCTCTCTCTCTCTCTCTCTCTCTCTCTCTCAAATGCTTAGTCATAACTGCACACTAGCCAAAAGATTATGAAGGATAATGCTAACTGGTTTTATTCAGATTAATATAATCGAATGGCCGTCACTAATGTTTCACTAATGCTGTATCCACTAGAAGTTAGCCCAGTGAGATCATGTATACGATTATAAATGTCACTAATGTTGTATCCACTAGAAGTTAGCCCAGTGAGATAACGTATGCGATTTTATTACATGGCGTTTTCACATTCGCCGAAATGATGGCGTTTTCACATTCGCCGAAATGCTTGCTTGTGATTGGTCAATAGCCCCCCGACAGCGGTCATTATCAGACAATAATGACCGCTGTGGGACAATAATGACCGCTGTGCGCAGCTGTTCGCAATCAAGCCCCACTGACACACACTGTTTCAGTGCAATTAGACACTGCCGGTGTTCTGCTGCCGGCGATGACGAGCCGAGGCGGAGCGACGAGCGGAGGCAGAACGCAGCCAGAACCAGTGTTGCGAGTCGATGTAAAATGAATTAGGTATATTGTTAGTAAGTTAGCCATGTAATAAGCGGGATAATGTATAGCTAATGCTATACTCGATCATTGTCGCAAAATAATTGACCTTCACTGACGTTTAAAACACCTCGCCGAGGCGGCTCGGTATTTTAAACTCTGTGTCGGTCAATTATTTTGCGACAATGACCTCGTAGCTATACATTATCCCTTACATAAATGTCACTAATGTTGTGCAAATGACAAAACCTTATTAAATGGGGGTCCCTGATTTAGGTGATAATCTGTGGGGTCCTTGACACTAAACACATGGTATCTCATACAGCGCGTCCAGGTCCAGGACCCCAGCGTGAGGTCCAATAAGGTCAAGGTTAGGTCCACGACCCCAGCGTGAGGTCCAATAAGGTCAAGGTTAGGTCCAGGACCCCAGCGTCGGTCCAATGAGGTCAAGGTTAGGTCCACGACCCCAGCGTGAGGTCCAATAAGGTCAAGGTTAGGTCCAGGACCCCAGCGTGAGGTCCAATGAGGTCAAGGTTAGGTCCACGACCCCAGCGTGAGGTCCAATAAGGTCAAGGTTAGGTCCAGGACCCCAGCGTGAGGTCCAATGAGGTCAAGGTTAGGTCCACGACCCCAGCGTGAGGTCCAATGAGGTCAAGGTTAGGTCCAGGACCCCAGCGTGAGGTCCAATGAGGTCAAGGTTAGGTCCACGACCCCAGCGTGAGGTCCAATGAGGTCAAGGTTAGGTCCACGACCCCAGCGTGAGGTCCAATGAGGTCAAGGTTAGGTCCAGGACCCCAGCGTGAGGTCCAATGAGGTCAAGGTTAGGTCCACGACCCCAGCGTGAGGTCCAATGAGGTCAAGGTTAGGTCCAGGACCCCAGCGTGAGGTCCAATGAGGTCAAGGTTAGGTCCAGGACCCCAGCGTGAGGTCCAATGAGGTCAAGGTTAGGTCCAGGACCCCAGCGTGAGGTCCAATGAGGTCAAGGTTAGGTCCACGACCCCAGCGTGAGGTCCAATGAGGTCAAGGTTAGGTCCACGACCCCAGCGTGAGGTCCAATGAGGTCAAGGTTAGGTCCACGACCCCAGCGTGAGGTCCAATGAGGTCAAGGTTAGGTCCACGACCCCAGTGTGAGGTCCAATGAGGTCAAGGTTAGGTCCACGACCCCAGCGTGAGGTCCAGTGAGGTCAAGGTTAGGTCCACGACCCCGGCGTGAGGTCCAATGAGGTCAAGGTTCGGGTCAAAGCAGGGTAGGGTTCACACATGATTAGATACCAAGTAGCGGTGGACAATATGACGATCTTAGATCGGTGACGATTAAAATGTCATTATGATTTGCCTTCATAGGGAGATCGCAGAGACACGTGATATTCTTCCAAAAGCCACACTTCCATTCGTTCTACTTTCTATTCCTAACTTGCACCAGAGCCGCTCTGAGCCTTTTCCCGCAAAGTCATTGAAGTGCAGAGAGCAGGCCGTAGTACCTCGGGTGGCCACAGAGAGCAGGCCGTAGTACCTCGTGTACACAGTGGCTTGGCTTTCCTAGCATAGCAACGAGTACGTTCCTGCTGACTTGTTGTACAGAACTTGTAAGTCGCTTTGGATAAAAGTGTCTTAATGACTAAATGTAAACGACTAGCTACTAGCTGCTAGGGGTGGGAATCACCAGTTTCATCACGATACGATACGATGTCGATTCTTTGGACAACTATACGATATTATCCGATATCACACAGTCTGCCACGATACGATACGATTCGATTCAGGTGCCTGCGATCGATATGAGACGATATTATATGCCCATTTAACACAATCAGTAACATTTAAATCAACAAAAAAAAAGGCAATGGAAATATCATTTGACATTTTTATTTTTGAGCTCTTCCAGACATTTAAATGAAAAACAATCTATTGTTTTTAATACAAATAGACCTCCTGTTCACTGTTTTTGGTTCGTTTTTCTTCTTTTTTTTCCCGATATTAATATCCTATTCACTGTCACAGAGCTGTATTTTGGCTGGAAAAGGCATATTGGGTGCAGTACCGGCCAGATCCTGTTAGTGGGGCTATCCCGAGAATGCACCCTCCTTCCCACTCCCCACTCCTCTCTGCCTATGGCTCTGGGTTAGCTTGTTAGCTTACGCTAATGTAACGTTATCTTCGATCTTTAACGCGACGTGGGCATAATGGAGTGGCGAGGATTGCAAAGCAGGTTAGATGCATTGGACCCGTTGCGGAATAAAACAGCAGGGACATGTTTTGGGTCACAGAATAGGCACACTAGTCTTGCTCTAGTGACGTTCTAGACGCTACTGCTGTGCTGTTGATCCGGATACAGGAGTTTCACAACAGTGGGCGCGGGGCGGATATGACGTCGCCGTCGCCGGATTTTCAAAATAAGAGTATCGCAATATGAATCGATCTTTTTACGTTGCATCGATCCTATTTGATTATTGATAATTGTGACGGCCGGGGCTCCCTTCCACTGGTCAAATGACTTACTCGTGAGTAGTACGCCGTGGGTAAAGAAAAGCACTGTCCACAGTGTAAAGTAAAGTTATCCAAATGGTTTATTTGCTAAGTCTCTCTTTACAGAAGTGATCCTAAATCTACTTTCCTAAGTATTCCGGTCAATACTACTACAAGGTAAGAAAACTGTATTTTCCCAGTCTCCAAATTCACCGCCGACTCGACACATTTACATTTACATTTACATTTAGTCATTTAGCTGACGCTTTTATCCAAAGCGACTTACAAGTTCTGTGCGACAAGACAGCAAGAAGGGTATAACTCTATCAGCTGAGTAACAATGTTCATCAAAGTGTTGCGTGTTACAGTGTAGGTTAGTTTATTAGGACAAGTGCATGACAGTAAGGTTAGTCGGGGTTAGATTTTTTTTTTTTTTTATCATTGACACATGAAGTCTCCTTCGCAATGTGGGAACCTCATATCCGCTGGTGGGCTCCAGGCTTCAGTCCTCTGTTCGGTCCTCTCCAGTCTGGTCGAAGATGGACACATGAAGTCTCCTTCGCAATGTGGGAACCTCATATCCGCTGGTGGGCTCCAGGCTTCAGTCCTCTGTTCGGTCCTCTCCAGTCTGGTCGAAGATGGACACATGAAGTCTCCTTCGCAATGTGGGAACCTCATATCCGCTGGTGGGCTCCAGGCTTCAGTCCTCTGTTCGGTCCTCTCCAGTCTGGTCGAAGATGTGAAAAGACTCTTTCTGCAGGCGTGCTCGATTTATATAGGCAACCAAAGGTTCTAGAATGTTCGGGTTATGACGTCATTCGGAGCCTTCACGAATGTTCCAGAACCTTCTATCATGATGTCATACAGTAAGTCCGGAATGTTTTACGCTCTAGCATGTTCTACCATGACATCGCCCCCCAACGTTCTAGAAGGTTCTAGGTGCCAGGAGGCTCTATCATGACAAATACGACGGTTCAATGACTTTAACTAAATCCAATCAATATTAAACATTCCTATAATATAATAACCGAAATCTATGCAGCCTTATGGCTCTTACACCGATAAATCATATCCTTCTATTCGAAATAATAATAATAATAATAATAATAATAATAATAATAATAATAATAATAATAATAATAATAATAATAATAATAATAATAATAATAATAATAATAATAACACTCATATGGCCGTTACAATAATAGCTTTAACGCGACGTGGGCATAATGGAGTGGCGAGGATTGCAAAGCAGGTTAGATGCATTGGACCCGTTGCGGAATAAAACAGCAGGGACATGTTTTGGGTCACAGAATAGGCACACTAGTCTTGCTCTAGTGACGTTCTAGACGCTACTGCTGTGCTGTTGATCCGGATACACGGAGTTTCACAACAGTGGGCGCGGGGCGGATATGACGTCGCCGTCGCTTCAAAATAAGAGTATCGCAATATGAATCGATCTTTTTACGTTGCATCGATCCTATTTGATTATTGATAATTGTGACGGCCGGGCCTCCCTTCCACTGGTCAAATGACTTACTCGTGAGTAGTACGCCCGTGGGTAAAGAAAAGCAATGTCCACAGTGTAGAGTAAAGTTATCCAAATGGTTTATTTGCTAAGTCACTCTTTACAGAAGTGATCCTAAATCTACTTTCCTAAGTATTCCGGTCAATACTACTACAAGGTAAGAAAACTGTATTTTCCCAGTCTCCAAATTCACCGCCGACTCGACACATGAAGTCTCCTTCGCAATGTGGGAACCGCAAATCCGCTGGTGGGCTCCTGGCTTCAGTCCTCTGTTCGGTCCTCTCCAGTCTGGTCGAAGATGTGAAAAAACTCTTTCTTCTTCTTCTTCTTTTGAATTTCCGGCAGTGTAGACGCATCGTGGCGTATTACTGCCCTCCGCACTTCTTTTGATGATCTCTTCTTCTTCTTCTTCTTCTTCTTCTTCTTCTTCTTCTTCTTCTTCTTTCTTGGCGTATTTCTTCCCTCCTCAGTTCTTATACTACACTAGTGGAGTGCCATCTTTAGGCCTCTTCAACTCACACTTTCTCCTTCTTCTTCTTCTTCTTCTTCTTCTTCTTCTTATTTGAATTTCCGGCAGTGTAGACGCATCGTGGCGTATTACTGCCCTCCACAATTCTTGCTTCGCCCACACTTGAGAAAGTTTACACTCCTCTTCTTCAAAACACATTTCTATCGTCTCTGTCTCCTTCTTCTCTGCTCCTCTTGTCATACAATCACAATACAAACATCATCTCCTCTCTTGGAGGGCCCCCCCAAGAGGGGGGACCCTCCATCTCATCGCCACCAGAATTTCTGCAGGCGTGCTCGATTTATATAGGCAACCAAAGGTTCTAGAATGTTCGGTTTATGACGTCATTCGGAGCCTTTACGAATGTTCCAGAACCTTCTATCATGATGTCATACAGTAAGTCCGGAATGTTTTACGCTCTAGCATGTTCTACCATGACATCGCCCCCCAACGTTCTAGAAGGTTCTAGGTGCCAGGAGGCTCTATCATGACAAATACGACGGTTCAATGACTTTAACTAAATCCAATCAATATTAAACATTCCTATAATATAATAACCGAAATCTATGCAGCCTTTTGGCTCTTACACCGATAAATCATATCCTTCTATTCGAAATAATAATAATAATAATAATAATAATAATAATAATAATAATAATAATAATAATAATAATAATAATAATTGTAACTGAGGGGTACAATTCCCTGACTGTATTACTAGATATGATACTTACTACCACTACCTTTGTACTTAATATTCGGCCACCCAGTACACGGCATAAATATATTATCATGAACACTCTCACGTAGATGAAACGGATCCAACACAAATGTACGAATTAGAAACAGGTCTTTATTTCCTACACAGCGATGGTGTGTAGAATAAGCACTTAATCACTTAATTACATTTATGAATTGAAATAGTATGCACTTTTATGGCAAGGAGTATTCGTCGGTATATCAATAGAAAATGTCCAATCTCTGAAGGCGCAGGTGGTAAATATACGACCTGGAATAGTTAAGGAATAACAGCAATGATACTTTAATGATTATAGGCTGGATACACTAGAGGGGGTTAATCCGGTCGCTTGTAAGCCGACAGGAGTAGGAGGGGGGGGGGGGGGGTAGAATCCAGCTGCCTCGTCCGGCCAAGGGTATCCCAGGTGAACCCACTGTAGTGCCGTTCAATGCGCCGGCGATCCTTGGACCACAGATGAAAGCAGGTGGACTCTTTGTGGGCCGGCTCTCTCCGGTCCACGGGGGAGAGACGTGAAGAGACCTCGTCTTGCAGAGCGTCTCCTCACCTTGCGTCCTCTCCAGGGGGGGGTTTCCAACACACGGCAGTGTCGGGGGTCTTTATCCATGGAATAATCAAAGTATCCAAAGCATAATCCGTGCCTGGGAAGGTGGGCTGTCGTCGGTAGAATAATCCGGTATACAGGTCCACTCGCTCGTCGGCTCTGGGGCTCCTCGGGTGCAGCTTCACATAGGGTCAACCACCCTGGGTAAGCAGCCAGTTCTCTGCCCGAAACGATGGGGTACTGACTACGGTAGTATTCTCACCGCACGAAGCACTATATATTAACAGACTATTATTAGCTTAATAGACTACGTCCAACTCGACGATATAGTGCCAAATATGACTATTCAAATATTAATATACACGATGTCTCAATACCGATGGTAGGCCGAACTTGGCCTTACTCCCACACGTGGCGTCGCGGGGAGGCTTTACGTCTGTGACTCTATTGGAGGGTAAGAAACTGGACTGAAAAGAAAGTCCTACTTTAGTAGCGCAGTATATATACGCACTATGAACAAATAGTCCCATTAGTGGTGCGGTAGCCAAATTCCTACGCGGAACTAGGACTTGTTCGTACATGTCGAGCGGTACGTTTGAACTGGGTCTGAGGGGTATGGCAGCCTGGCACCAAGGTCTCGACCAATAGTAGAATGGAGACTATTATGGGATGTTCAGTAGGCTAGAATGGATATTCAATGCATATTGTACAAGGAATATACAAGGGATATCAGGGAATATTAGAGAATATACAAATACAATTAAATATATATATATAAATAAATATATATATTCGGTTTAATCTGGCCCTTCACAACAGCCACCCCCTGAATAGGTCCCAGACCTAATCAGTTAAACAGAGACAGATTAATCGCGTTGTCTATTTACACATAAGGGTTTGCTGTAGGGGTCAGTCAACTTCACAAAGTCATAGGGTTGTAGGGTCATGGTCATCATCGATTGTGTCTGGGAGTCGAGGCAGTTCTATGAGCCTTGCCACGGGACGGGTGTAAGTGCGACCCTGGACGAGCACTTCAGCTGCTCGGACCTTGCCGTCGGCACCGGTGATCACTTTGCTTACGCGGCCGGCCGGCCACATAGCTCCGGGCAGTGATTGATCAATAATCATGACGACTGTTCCTTCTGTCAAATTGTCTCTCTCCTTTACCCACTTCTGGCGGGTCTGTAGAGACGGTAGGTAGTGCAGTAGGAAACTGTTCCAAAACTTGTCGGCTAATACTTGGCTGTACCTCCACATTCGTCGGCCGGTCGCTTCTTCAGGCCGGTACATTGTCTGGGGTAATGCAGGATCTAGCCGCCCCATCAGGAGTGTGTTGGGGGTAACTGGGTCGATATCCGCCACATCACTGGAGACATATCCGAGGGGCTTCGAGTTAAGTACTCCCTCAATCTCCGTGAGGACTGTCATTAGGACTTCTGCGTGATGTACATCCTCATCGTATTTCTTTATAATCAGCTCTGTGACCTTGTGTCGGCTGTTCAATACGATCGGGTATTTAATGTCATCCGGTAGATTGGGGGCTCTGCGTAGGCGACCACCCACTCTGATGAGGGTGTGAGCGTCGCTCTCGGGGGCCAGGTGAATTAATCTGCTGTCGGATGGGACGGGCTTTCCTCCCTGTAGACAGGCCAATTCATCGGGGAACGAGTCTCTCTGGGCTCGCTGCAGTAGAAGCAATTCTGCTTCCTCGTAGTTAGCTGCTGACATATCAGCGGGGGACTTGCACTCCGGGTGGTACCGCAGGAATGTTCTTTGTTGTGCACTCTTTATGGACGTGCAATCGTTTATGTTAGGGTCGGTGGAGGCTACGGTGCTCAATCCACAGAACACAGACTTCTTAATTTCCACCTCCTCTGGACTTGCTTCCCTCGGGATAGGCATGGGCCACTGTCCTTCCGGGAGTCTTAGGAATGCGGGGCCGTCACTGTAGACATTGCGACGGGTGAGGTCATCCAGGGGCATCCCCCGGGTGATGACGTCAGCTGGGTTCTGTTTTGTATCAACGTAGCGCCACTCTGTTTCTCCGGTTAACTCTTCGGTTAAGTCTTGAATCTCGGTGACTCTGACTCCCACGAAGACTTTGTACTTGCATGAGTCCGATTTGATCCAGGCGAGTACCGTCGTGGAATCTGACCACAGGATTGTTCTAGACACCGGTATGGTGAGCTCACGTTGGATGAGCGTGGCTAGGTGCGCTCCGGCTAGGGCTGCGCAGAGCTCTAGACGTGGGATAGATTGTTGCTTGCGTGGGGCTATTCTCGAGCGGGCGAGGACAAATGCTGTGTAGATCTCTCCCCCCTGGTCTTGGGCCCGCAAGTAGGCTACTGATCCGTATGCGACCTCTGAGGCGTCACTGAAGATGTGTAAGTCCATTTTACATGTCTCTGGCCTCACCGTGGGTGGGAAGTAGCTTCGGCGCATATTAACGCCTGGGAGTGAGTGGAGCTCCATCTCCCACTCTCTCCAGGTGGAGGCAAGGTGTGCGGGAATGGGGTCGTCCCAGCCCTGGTCCTTGTCCCACAATGCTCGTACAATCATTTTTGCCCTGGTGGTGTACGGTAGAATACATCCTAGCGGGTCATATTGTCGGGCGAGTGTTGTGTACACACTCCGTCTGGTGGTCGGCGCCGCCGCCGGCCTTCCCTGCTCCGTAGTCAGGGGCTTGTGTCTGTAGTGAAGCGAATCTGTTTTGAATCGCCACACCAATCCCAGGGTCATCTCCTGGGCTTCTCCCGGGATTGTAGCCATCCAGGTCTCGCTGCTGGCTGCCTTGTCCTCGGAGGAGAGGCTGCGCAGTACTTGCGGATCGCTGCTGGCCCACTGCCTGAGATCAAAGCCGCCTTTGATCAATGAGGCGCGGAGTTTAATCAGGAGAGCCTCGGCTTCTTCCTGGGTTGAAAGGCTTTGTAGACAGTTGTCTACGTAGAAGCTGTTCTTTACGCTGTGTCGGACCTCTTCGTCCGCTGCTGGGTCCTCTGCTACATGTTTCTGTAGTGCAAATGTCGCACAGCAGGGGCTGCACGTCGTTCCGAAGGGGAGGACTTCCCATTGGTAGATGGCTGGGTGCTCATCTCCTGGCTTCTCTCTCCATAGGAACCGTAACAGGGGCTTGTCCGCCTCTACTAATCTCACCTGCAGGAACATTCCTTTAATGTCCCCGCTGATGGCCACCTTTTCCTGGCGGAAGCGGAGTAGAACGCCGAGTAGGGAGGGGCCGAGTGTGGGACCGGGCAGTAACTCTTTATTCAGATTTTGGGATCCGATCTGGTAGCTGCAGTTAAATACTATGCGGTCTTTACCGTTGTGATGGACCTTGTGGTGGGGCACGTACCACGATTCAGTGGTCTGGTCAGCCTCTTTAATGTCCATCTTTGTGACGTGTCCCGCTGTGATGAGCTTCTCAATCTCAGCGCGGTATACACTCTCTTGGGCGGGGTTCTTGGCTAAGCGCCGCTCCGTGTTCAGCAGGTACCGTTCTATGGCGTCTGTCTTGGCGTGGAAAGTAGGCATTCCTTCTCGCCGCAGGAGTGGCGTGGCGTATCTCAACACGCCGTTGACCGGGACTCTCTTGGTCCCTGTCTCGAGGAGGTGAATTGCGTAAATGTCATCTTTAGAGCGAATGTCTTTCTTTCCGTTCTTAAAGGGCATTTGTTCCAGGGTCCATAGCCGCTCTACGTGTTGCAGGAGTGCGGTTTCTCCCTCTGTGACTCGGGAGTGGAGACATCTAGTGGCTGTACTTCGGTTGAGAGATTTGGCGAGCGGGCCTTGGAGAGTCCATCCCAAACGGGTCTCGACTGCTGCAGGGCAGCCTCTGGGTCCGGTATGAACCCGGTCTATCGGGACAATGAGGTCTGCATGGTCGGAGCCTATCAACAGGGTCGGCATAGCATTGTCTATGAGCGGGATCGGTAACTTGCGCAGATGTGCATATTTCTCCATCAGCTTGGCGACGGGGTATGTGTACCGCGACAGTCCTATTTCTTGGCTGGTGAAAGCGTCTGCAATCTGGTACCGTCGCTCAGGCTGGCCGCTTGCTGCGATAGAGAATGAGACATTCTCGCCCTTTATCGTCTTCAAATCTCGTCTTATTGTCCGAATTGTCATTTGGGTTTCGCTTCCCCGCAGCCCTAGCTGGGCCGCAGCGGAGGCGAGCAGCAGGGTCTTCTCTGACCCGTCATCGAGGACGGCGTAAGTGTCCAGGACTTTATTCTGGTAGCTTAGTGTCACACGCACTACTTTTAGGAGTACTCGGGCTCCACTGCTGCTGGCGGGATCGATGTACATGACGCTCGCTTTGCGGCTGGATGGTGCAGGTGAAGGGCGCCGTCTGTTACTGTCGTGAAGTATGTCCAGATGGGCTCCATCGCACTTGGTGCACCTTTTCTTTAAGCGGCATTCGGCTGCCATGTGTGAGCGCGCACAGCGAAAACAGCGCTTGTTGGACTTTATCCATTGACCTGCTTCCTCCGCGTTCAGCTTGGGGAAGGAGTCACATTGCGCTAGCCAGTGTTCTTTCTCACAGTAGGGGCACACTATCTTCCACTTCTCCGTTCTGGAGGGGGTACTGTGGCTCCTGCTGCTCGGTACTGACTCCGATTGGTGCATCACAGTCACCGATCTTCTTCCATCATTTAGTCGTCTGGTTCCTTCTCTGGAGCCAGGGGTGCTCCGTCCGAATGTATCTAGCCGTAGGCTGCTGACTTCTCTCGCCAGGAAGTCTGCTAGATCGAGGAGGTTCGGTTCGGGGCCATTCGGGTCTCTGTGGTCCCTCTGCCGCCTAAAGCGCTCCTGACGAGCGGGCGGCAGCTTCTCCAGAATCCTTTCCACATTTGAGTTGGCGTAAAGTTCATACTTCCCCTTCTCTCTTTGCGCTCCCAACATCCCTACCAGGGACTGCACTCTGATGGACAGGCCGTCCAGTGCTCGATTGTCTATTGCTGGGGGTAAGCGGTCGATGTGTCGGATCTCCTGGATCACGTAATCCCATATGCGCCCATACCTCTGGTCCAATGCTACCAGCGCTGCTGTGTATGGGGTGGTGGAAGTCGCGTAGGCGAGCGCTATATTATGTGCGCGGGGTACCTTTAAGTGCTGCAGTAGGATGGCGTATTTGTGGCGTTCATCCAATACATCCACCAACATGGTCTCCAGACACATGCGGAGTTCTGTATACTGGGCCCGGTTCTCTTGGGTGAAGTCGGGTACCATAGGCGTGCCAATGTATGACGCTGACTGTGGATACATCGGCGAGCGTTGGGGGAGAGGCCTCCTAGGCGAGTCTCCTCCCGCTCCTTGGTATGGGCTGGTACCGGCAGTGTACCATGGCCCGCTTGTCCAGGTGCTGTTCCTCGGTGCGGGTCGTGCGTCGTGCTCACCCGGGTATAGAGTCGGGGGTCTGTAGCGCAGCTCCGCGGGAGTATAGCCTGGGCTGTACCGGACCTCCTGGTCCGGTAGAGTACTGTGCTGTCTTCGGGCGTGGTTCTCCTCTTCTTCCTCTTCGTCTTCAGTGAGGTCATCCAGTGCTTGTAGTCTCTGGTTTAGCCTCTCCACAGGATATGCTGCTCCTTCCCGGTTGCTAGGTCTCGCTTGGACCGGTGGGGGGAGGTGGTCTGTGGGGGGTATAGACCTTGTCTGTTGGTCAAGTTCAGGGTTGTTTACTCGGCTAGGGGATGCCGCCCTGGAGGTGTGTCTAGACGAGTTCCTGGAGCCTCTGGCGGAGGGAGAGGGTGTTGTCCGTCTGATCAGCTGTTCTATTAGTTGCGACTGCTGTCTGTCGCGCGCTGCGTCCCGTTGAGCACCGGCTCGTTCTCGGGCCACATTCTCTTCCATCTGAATGCGTCTTATTTCTAGACGTATCTGCTCGTGTTCGCTTCGCTGCTGGATCTGCAGTCGGTCGCGTTCAGCAGCGGCGTTCAGGCTGATGAGGAAGGCCTGCTGTAGGGTCCTCTCTGCCTCGCTGGGAGAAGGCGGTTGTATAGGGGAGCCTTCCCTCGGGGTACTCCTTGCGGAGCCTTGGAGTTCTATCTCCACGGTGCTCTCCCCGTCTTCTTCCGTGCCGAGTTCTCTCTCGGTAGCGTTGTATTCCTCCCGGGACTCATCGGGGACTACTTCTTCAGTACTGGCGGGGTGTGAAGTCATGTCTGGTTCCCACTGGTCCCCACCGTGAACTTGGTCAGTTACATTAGAGCCCGTAGGGGCCTCTATGGTCGGGGTAGTCTGGGCGTTGGGGTTAGACATACTTTTACTTTCTAGTTTTACCGCGTTTACTGTTAGTAGAAGACTAGGTTGTTGACTGACAGCGTAAGCCTCTAAGTACTGAGGGAGCCGTCGTTCGCGCTGCGGGCGTTGGTTAGGAGGATCGTTTCGTGGAGTGTTCATCATAGGCCATTTCAATATTAATAACACTATATTAATATTACACTAATTACCATCCGGCTCGAAGGACCAATTGTAACTGAGGGGTACAATTCCCTGACTGTATTACTAGATATGATACTTACTACCACTACCTTTGTACTTAATATTCGGCCACCCAGTACACGGCATAAATATATTATCATGAACACTCTCACGTAGATGAAACGGATCCAACACAAATGTACGAATTAGAAACAGGTCTTTATTTCCTACACAGCGATGGTGTGTAGAATAAGCACTTAATCACTTAATTACATTTATGAATTGAAATAGTATGCACTTTTATGGCAAGGAGTATTCGTCGGTATATCAATAGAAAATGTCCAATCTCTGAAGGCGCAGGTGGTAAATATACGACCTGGAATAGTTAAGGAATAACAGCAATGATACTTTAATGATTATAGGCTGGATACACTAGAGGGGGTTAATCCGGTCGCTTGTAAGCCGACAGGAGTAGGAGGGGGGGGGGGGGGGTAGAATCCAGCTGCCTCGTCCGGCCAAGGGTATCCCAGGTGAACCCACTGTAGTGCCGTTCAATGCGCCGGCGATCCTTGGACCACAGATGAAAGCAGGTGGACTCTTTGTGGGCCGGCTCTCTCCGGTCCACGGGGGAGAGACGTGAAGAGACCTCATCTTGCAGAGCGTCTCCTCACCTTGCGTCCTCTCCAGGGGGGGGTTTCCAACACACGGCAGTGTCGGGGGTCTTTATCCATGGAATAATCAAAGTATCCAAAGCATAATCCGTGCCTGGGAAGGCGGGCTGTCGTCGGTAGAATAATCCGGTATACAGGTCCACTCGCTCGTTGGCTCTGGGGCTCCTCGGGTGCAGCTTCACATAGGGTCAACCACCCTGGGTAAGCAGCCAGTTCTCTGCCCGAAACGATGGGGTACTGACTACGGTAGTATTCTCACCGCACGAAGCACTATATATTAACAGACTATTATTAGCTTAATAGACTACGTCCAACTCGACGATATAGTGCCAAATATGACTATTCAAATATTAATATACACGATGTCTCAATACCGATGGTAGGCCGAACTTGGCCTTACTCCCACACGTGGCGTCGCGGGGAGGCTTTACGTCTGTGACTCTATTGGAGGGTAAGAAACTGGACTGAAAAGAAAGTCCTACTTTAGTAGCGCAGTATATATACGCACTATGAACAAATAGTCCCATTAGTGGTGCGGTAGCCAAATTCCTACGCGGAACTAGGACTTGTTCGTACATGTCAAGCGGTACGTTTGAACTGGGTCTGAGGGGTATGGCAGCCTGGCACCAAGGTCTTGACCAATAGTAGAATGGAGACTATTATGGGATGTTCAGTAGGCTAGAATGGATATTCAATGCATATTGTACAAGGAATATACAAGGGATATCAGGGAATATTAGAGAATATACAAATACAATTAAATATATATATATAAATAAATATATATATTCGGTTTAATCTGGCCCTTCACAACAATAATAATAATAATAATAACCAAAACACTCATATGGCCGTTACAATAATAGCTTTAACGCGACGTGGGCATAATGGAGTGGCGAGGATTGCAAAGCAGGTTAGATGCATTGGACCCGTTGCAGAATAAAACAGCAGGGACATGTTTTGGGTCACAGAATAGGCACACTAGTCTTGCTCTAGTGACGTTCTAGACGCTACTGCTGTGCTGTTGATCCGGATACAGGAGTTTCACAACAGTGGGCGCGGGGCGGATATGACGTCGCCGTCGCCGGATTTTCAAAATAAGAGTATCGCAATATGAATCGATCTTTTTACGTTGCATCGATCCTATTTGATTATTGATAATTGTGACGGCCGGGCCTCCCTTCCACTGGTCAAATGACTTACTCGTGAGTAGTACGCCCGTGGGTAAAGAAAAGCAATGTCCACAGTGTAAAGTAAAGTTATCCAAATGGTTTATTTGCTAAGTCTCTCTTTACAGAAGTGATCCTAAATCTACTTTCCTAAGTATTCCGGTCAATACTACTACAAGGTAAGAAAACTGTATTTTCCCAGTCTCCAAATTCACCGCCGACTCGACACATGAAGTCTCCTTTGCAATGTGGGAACCTCATATCCGCTGGTGGGCTCCTGGCTTCAGTCCTCTGTTCGGTCCTCTCCAGTCTGGTCGAAGATGTAAAAAGACTCTTTCTTCTTCTTCTTCTTATTTTAATTTCCGGCAGAGTAGACGCATCTTGGCGTATTACTGCCCTCCGCAATTCTTTTTATGGGCTCTTCTTCTTCTCCTTCTTCTCCTTCTTCACCTTCTTTTTCTCCTTCTACTGGACCCCGTCATCAACTACATTGTCCATTGGAGTGCAGCTACTGCTGCTACTTCCTGCCTGAGCCCCCCTCCGCGGGACCCTCCTTGCCCCCTGCTATCTTATCCTGGGCTGCTTTGTCCCTCGCAGCCTTGTCCCTCGCAGCCCCCTCAGCCAATTCACTATACACCTCCTTCCAGTCCAGACCTTCCAATCCCAGATGTTGAACCGCTATCCTAACAATCATCTTCACCATCTCTGTTCTACCCTTAGCCTCTGCCATACCAGTAACTACCCCTGCCACAAAGGCCACAATACCTAATTTCTCCTCCCTTCCCCTCTCTCTTTCCACCTGCTCTACCCTCACTGCCAAATGCCCTCCTTCAACCCCCTGCACCCTTTCTTGGCTACCCTGTCCTGCCCTGCTAACCGCCCCAGCATACGTCAACTTACCCTCCCTTCTCTCTCTCCGATCCGCGACCTCCTTCATCATCACCTCGCACCCCCTAAACGCTACACTATGCTCCCCACCACAACTACAGCACTTCGGCTTCACTCCCTCTCCACAATTCCCATATTCATGTTCCCCGCCACACCTAGCGCACCTCAGCCCCTTCCTACACGTGGTAGCTATATGGCCAAACTCCTGGCACCTATAGCACCTAAGAGGATTATGAACAAATTCCCTAACCCTATACATCCTACGCCCTACAAACACCTCCCTAGGAACAACCCCACCCTCAAACGTAATCACTACCGTCCCCGTCACTGCCCTCTCTGCTCCCCTCTTCATCCTTTCTGCACTCTTAACTATGCCATTACGCCCGTTCTCCATTAGCTCTTCCACCAGCTGCTCTACTGTAACCTCGACCGGTACCCCAGCTATCACCCCCTTACATCCCCCCCCCCTCTTCTCCCCTACTCTCGCCGCCTTACTTATACCCACCCCCCCAATGCTCCGCATCTTCCTAGCCACCTCCACCTGCCCCTCACTACCACACCCTACGGCCAGATTCCCATCCCACAAAACTCTCGCGCACTTTACCTCCCCTAATTGCTCGGCAATGAGTTTGGGCCACTCGAGCCTACCTACTTTCCCCTCTCCCCTCTCCCCCTCAAGCCTGACCACTATATGAATCACTTCCTCTTTTGCCACATCATTTCCAGCACCCTCGCCTCCCGGCCCACTTGAGCTATCGTCCCTCGCTTTCTTCCTCTTCCCCCCTTCTTCCCCACTCTCCTCCCCCCTACTCTCCACGGCACTACCCGACCCCTTACCCTTGCCCTGGCTACTCTCACCCCCATCGCTGTCGTTCCTCTCCGTCTGTTTCTTCCTCTTCTTCCCCGCCGTTTCCCACACCTCCCTCTCAATCTCTTCTTTCTCACTCTCCCTCTCCTCCCCACTATACTCCATTCTGTCACCACCCGACTCTTTGCCCTGGCTATTCTCACCCCTATCGCTGTCGCTCCTTGCTTGCAGCTCCTTTTTAGCTTGCGACATTCTCGCCAAGACCGAGTTATACTCGTCAAGGCTCAACAATTCCCACCCGTCGTCACGCGTCTTCAGCTCGTCTTCAGCTCATCAATTCCCACCACTTGTTGTCACTCCCCTTCATGTCACCATCGTTTCTTCCACTTGAGCTATCGTCCCGCACTTTCTTCCCTTCTCCCCCACTCTCCTCCCCCCCTACTCTCACCCGACCCCTTACCCTTCCACTGATCGCGAATATCATATAGGCAACCAAAGGTTCTAGAATGTTCGGTTTATGACGTCATTCGGAGCCTTCACGAATGTTCCAGAACCTTCTATCATGATGTCATACAGTAAGTCCGGAATGTTTTAGGCTCTAGCATGTCCTACCATGACATCGCCCCCCAACGTTCTAGAAGGTTCTAGGTGC
Organism: Notolepis coatsorum; assembly: GCF_963971535.1. NCBI lineage: Eukaryota > Metazoa > Chordata > Actinopteri > Aulopiformes > Paralepididae > Notolepis > Notolepis coatsorum. The sequence continues at coordinate 20,604,202 of NC_140178.1, forward strand.
CAGGAGGCTCTATCATGACAAATACGACGGTTCAATGACTTTATCTAAATCCAATCAATATTAAACATTCCTATAATATAATAACCGAAATCTATGCAGCCTTTTGGCTCTTACACCGATAAATCATATCCTTCTATTCGAAATAATAATAATAATAATAATAATAATAATAATAATAATAATAATAATAATAATAATAATAATAATAATAATAATAATAATAACCAAAACACTCATATGGCCGTTACAATAATAGATCGATATATCGATCTGGATCGATGTATCGTCCCACCCCTACTAGCTGCTACGGCTACAGTAGGCCTATACATTTTGAATTACCCTGCATTGAAAAAGTTTGTCTTGAAATGGCAACTGCAAAGACATGATCTTTATAATAATAATAATAATAATAATAATAATAATAATAATAATAATAATAATAATAATAATAATAATAATAATAATAATAATAATAATAATAATAATACATGATATCCAGCCCAAAGAATAGCCACAGAAAAGCGAATTGAAAAAGATTGTGATATATATTGTGAAAATGTGTAGGAATATTGTGATATGATATTTTGGCATATCGCCCACCCCTAATACAACATTTTTAGGGAATCCCATTGAGAAACACAGACTTCCTGTAGACTGGCTTCTCCTCTCTGTTACTTCCTGTAGACTGGCTTCTCCTCTCTGTTACTTCCTGTAGACTGGCTTCTCCTCTCTGTTACTTCCTGTAGACTGGCTTCTCCTCTCTGTTACTTCCTGTAGACTGGCCTCTCCTCTCTGTTACTTCCTGTAGACTGGCTTCTCCTCTCTGTTACTTCCTGTAGACTGGCCTCCTCTCTGTTACTTCCTGTAGACTGGCTTCTCCGCTCTGTTACTTCCTGTAGACTGGCTTCTCCTCTCTGTTACTTCCTGTAGACTGGCTTCTCCTCTCTGTTACTTCCAGTAGACTGGCTTCTCCGCTCTGTTACTTCCTGTAGACTGGCTTCTCCTCTCTGTTACTTCCTGTAGACTGGCCTCTCCTCTCTGTTACTTCCTGTAGACTCGCCTCCTCTCTGTTACTTCCTGTAGACTGGCCTCCTCTCTGTTACTTCCTGTAGACTGGCTTCTCCTCTCTGTTACTTCCTGTAGACTGGCCTCTCCTCTCTGTTACTTCCTGTAGACTGGCTTCTCCTCTCTGTTACTTCCTGTAGACTGGCCTCCTCTCTGTTACTTCCTGTAGACTGGCTTCTCCTCTCTGTTACTTCCTGGCTTCTCCTCTCTGTTACTTCCTGTAGACTGGCTTCTCCTCTCTGTTACTTCCTGTAGACTGGCTTCTCCTCTCTGTTACTTCCTGTAGACTGGCCTCTCCTCTCTGTTACTTCCTGTAGACTGGCTTCTCCTCTCTGTTACTTCCTGTAGACTGGCCTCTCCTCTCTGTTACTTCCTGTAGACTGGCCTCTCCTCTCTGTTACTTCCTGTAGACTGGCCTCTCCTCTCTGTTACTTCCTGTAGACTGGCCTCTCCTCTCTGTTACTTCCTGTAGACTGGCCTCTCTTCTCTGTTACTTCCTGTAGACTGGCTTCTCCTCTCTGTTACTTCCTGTAGACTGGCTTCTCCGCTCTGTTACTTCCTGTAGACTGGCCTCTCCTCTCTGTTACTTCCTGTAGACTGGCTTCTCCTCTCTGTTACTTCCTGTAGACTGGCTTCTCCTCTGTTACTTCCTGTAGACTGGCCTCCTCTCTGTTACTTCCTGTAGACTGGCTTCTACTCTCTGTTACTTCCTGTAGACTGGCCTCTCCTCTCTGTTACTTCCTGTAGACTGGCCTCTCCTCTCTGTTACTTCCTGTAGACTGGCTTCTCCTCTCTGTTACTTCCTGTAGACTGGCTTCTCCTCTCTGACAGACTTCCTGTAGACTGGACTCTCCTCTCTGTTACTTCCTGTAGACTGGCTTCTCCTCTCTGTTACTTCCTGTAGACTGGCTTCTCCTCTCTGTTACTTCCTGTAGACTGGCTTCTCCTCTCTGTTACTTCCTGTAGACTGGCTTCTCCTCTCTGTTACTTCCTGTAGACTGGCCTCTCCTCTCTGTTACTTCCTGTAGACTGGCCTCCTCTCTGTTACTTCCTGTAGACTGGCTTCTCCTCTCTGTTACTTCCTGTAGACTGGCTTCTCCTCTCTGTTACTTCCTGTAGACTGGCTTCTCCTCTCTGTTACTTCCTGTAGACTCGCCTCCTCTCTGTTACTTCCTGTAGACTGGCCTCTCCTCTCTGTTACTTCCTGTAGACTGGCTTCTCCTCTCTGTTACTTCCTGTAGACTGGCTTCTCCTCTCTGTTACTTCCTGTAGACTGGCCTCTCCTCTCTGTTACTTCCTGTAGACTGGCTTCTCCTCTCTGTTACTTCCTGTAGACTGGCTTCTCCTCTGTTACTTCCTGTAGACTGGTCTCTCTTCTCTGTTACTTCCTGTAGACTGGCCTCTCCTCTCTGTTACTTCATGTAGACTGGCTTTTCCTCTCTGTTACTTCCTGTAGACTGGCCTCTCCTCTCTGTTACTTCCTGTAGACTGGCTTCTCCTCTCTGACAGACTTCCTGTAGACTGGCCTCTCCTCTCTGTTACTTCCTGTAGACTGGCTTCTCCTCTCTGTTACTTCCTGTAGACTGGCTTCTCCTCTCTGACAGACTTCCTGTAGACTGGCTTCTCCTCTCTGTTACTTCCTGTAGACTGGCCTCTCCTCTCTGTTACTTCCTGTAGACTGGCTTCTCCTCTCTGTTACTTCCTGTAGACTGGCTTCTCCTCTCTGTTACCTCCTGTAGACTGGCTTCTCCTCTCTGTTACTTCCTGTAGACTGGCTTCTCCTCTCTGACAGACTTCCTGTAGACTGGCCTCCTCTCTGTTACTTCCTGTAGACTGGCTTCTCCTCTCTGACAGACTTCCTGTAGACTGGACTCTCCTCTCTGTTACTTCCTGTAGACTGGCCTCTCCTCTCTGTTACTTCCTGTAGACTGGCCTCCTCTCTGTTACTTCCTGTAGACTGGCTTCTCCTCTCTGTTACTTCCTGTAGACTGGCTTCTCCTCTCTGACAGACTTCCTGTAGACTGGCCTCCTCTCTGTTACTTCCTGTAGACTGGCTTCTCCTCTCTGACAGACTTCCTGTAGACTGGCCTCTCCTCTCTGTTACTTCCTGTAGACTGGCTTCTCCTCTCCGTTACTTCCTGTAGACTGGCCTCTCCTCTCTGTTACTTCCTGTAGACTGGCCTCTCCTCTCTGTTACTTCCTGTAGACTGGCCTCTCCTCTCTGTTACTTCCTGTAGACTGGCCTCTCCTCTCTGTTACTTCCTGTAGACTGGCTTCTCCTCTCTGTTACTTCCTGTAGACTGGCTTCTCCTCTCTGTTACTTCCTGTAGACTGGCCTCTCCTCTCTGTTACTTCCTGTAGACTGGCTTCTCCTCTCTGTTACTTCCTGTAGACTGGCTTCTCCTCTCTGTTACTTCCTGTAGACTGGCCTCTCCTCTCTGACAGACTTCCTGTAGACTGGCCTCCTCTCTGTTACTTCCTGTAGACTGGCTTCTCCTCTCTGTTACTTCCTGTAGACTGGCTTCTCCTCTCTGTTACTTCCTGTAGACTGGACTCTCCTCTCTGTTACTTCCTGTAGACTGGCCTCCTCTCTGTTACTTCCTGTAGACTGGCTTCTCCTCTCTGTTACTTCCTGTAGACTGGCTTCTCCTCTCTGTTACTTCCTGTAGACTGGCCTCCTCTCTGTTACTTCCTGTAGACTGGCTTCTCCTCTCTGTTACTTCCTGTAGACTGGCCTCTCCTCTCTGTTACTTCCTGTAGACTGGCTTCTCCTCTCTGTTACTTCCTGTAGACTGGCTTCTCTTCTCTGTTACTTCCTGTAGACTGGCCTCTCCTCTCTGTTACTTCCTGTAGACTGGCTTCTCCTCTCTGTTACTTCCTGCAGACTGGCTTCTCCTCTCTGTTACTTCCTGTAGACTGGCCTCCTCTCTGTTACTTCCTGTAGACTGGCCTCTCCTCTATGTTACTTCCTGTAGACTGGCCTCTCCTCTCTGTTACTTCCTGTAGACTGGCTTCTCCTCTCTGTTACTTCCTGTAGACTGGCTTCTCCTCTCTGTTACTTCCTGTAGACTGGCTTCTCCTCTCTGTTACTTCCTGTAGACTGGCCTCTCCTCTCTGTTACTTCCTGTAGACTGGCCTCTCCTCTCTGTTACTTCCTGTAGACTGGCCTCTCCTCTCTGTTACTTCCTGTAGACTGGCCTCTCCTCTCTGTTACTTCCTGTAGACTGGCTTCTCCTCTCTGTTACTTCCTGTAGACTGGCTTCTCCTCTGTTACTTCCTGTAGACTGGCCTCCTCTCTGTTACTTCCTGTAGACTGGCCTCTCCTCTCTGTTACTTCCTGTAGACTGGCCTCTCCTCTCTGTTACTTCCTGTAGACTGGACTCTCCTCTCTGTTACTTCCTGTAGACTGGCTTCTCCTCTCTGTTACTTCCTGTAGACTGGCTTCTCCTCTCTGTTACTTCCTGTAGACTGGCTTCTCCACTCTGTTACTTCCTGTAGACTGGCTTCTCCTCTCTGTTACTTCCTGTAGACTGGCTTCTCCTCTCTGACAGACTTCCTGTAGACTGGCCTCTCCTCTCTGTTACTTCCTGTAGACTGGCCTCTCCGCTCTGTTACTTCCTGTAGACTGGCCTCCTCTCTGTTACTTCCTGTAGACTGGCATCTCCTCTGTTACTTCCTGTAGACTGGCTTCTCCACTCTGTTACTTCCTGTAGACTGGCTTCTCCTCTCTGTTACTTCCTGTAGACTGGCCTCCTCTCTGTTACTTCCTGTAGACTGGCTTCTCCTCTCTGACAGACTTCCTGTAGACTGGCATCTCCTCTGTTACTTCCTGTAGACTGGCCTCTCCTCCCTGTTACTTCCTGTAGACTGGCCTCTCCTCTCTGTTACTTCCTGTAGACTGGCATCTCCTCTGTTACTTCCTGTAGACTGGCCTCTCCTCTCTGTTACTTCCTGTAGACTGGCCTCCTCTCTGTTAGACCACCAGCATCAGTAATAGCATCCAGTCACTTGACTGAAGCTAGGAAACACAACAGTTGTTATGAAATCCATGGACAGGGATTTTTTATTCCCTTTTTTTCTTTCTCCCTCTCATCTATTTTTTTATCCATTTCCCCCTCTCTCTTGTACCCACTGTACTCTGTACTCTCTCTCTCTCTCTTGTACCCACTGTACTCTGTACTCTCTCTCTCTCTCTCTTTCTGTCAGACAGACACACGATGTACGAACATGTGCACGCGAGTAAATAGTACGTACACACATACTGTACACACAAATCATTTCTGCAGTCAGTCTGACTCTCTCTCTCCTCTTATATCTATAATTCTTTATCCTTCCTCTTTGGGATTACTGCGTTCTCTCTCTCCTTCCCTCTCTGCTCCTCCTCTCTTCTTCCCTCTTCTGTTTCCATCTCTCTGCCTCACATTCTCTCTCTCTCTCTCTCTAACCCCCCCCTCCTTCCCTCTTTCCCCCTGTCTCTCCCTTGGCAACATTAGGTAATGTAGAGAGCCAAACCTCTCTCTCTGTCTGTCAGATCCAATCTCCTCTCAAACCCAAGCATTCTGCGATGGCTTCTCACCCGCTCCACCGCCAGAACAACACATTCATTATACTGCAGTAAACACTGCATCCAGGAGGAATATTTCACTGTGGTCAATGTGAGCATGACTGTTTAGCTAGAACGGCATGGAGGTACAGTACAGTAGTTCACGGGGACTTATAGCCCCATGACTCTCTCTCTCTCTTGTATCCTCTCATGTTTTATCAAATAAAACATTTTAATGGCAAATGGCTAACTATTAAACAAATTGAGGACTTTGTGGCAGTGTGACGCTCCACCACTGTCCCTCCAACACCAATAGTTCACATGGTAACCCCCCCCCCCCCCCCCCCCCCCCCACCCCCCCCACTAGGGTTAGTTCACATGGTAACAGAGTTTACCCAAATCAAAAGCCCTGGGTAGATAAATCCGTCTGTGAGGCTCTGAAAGTGCGCACCTCAGCCTATAATGCTGGGCTTGTGACAGGCAACATGAATGACCACAAGGCGGCGAGATACAACGTAAGGAGGACAGTAATAGAGGCAAAACGGCGTTACAGTTGAACTTCAGTTTGAACAGGCTGACTCTAGAGGTATGTGGCAGGGCCTCAGAACGATGACAGATTACAAAGGCTCCTCCCCCAAGCTGAACAGTGACATCTCCTTAGCAAATGATCTCAATACCTTCTATGCGAGGTTTGATGCTGTGAATAACAACACCAGCCTACAAACCACTGCAATATAGGGGGGGGGGGGGGGGGGGGCATTGCTGATGGAGACTCAGTGTTCAGGATAACAGAACATGAGGTGAGGAGGACCTTTAAGAAAGTGAATATCAGGAAGGCAGCAGGACCGGACGGTATCCCCGTCTGTGCCGACCAACTGGCCCCGGTATTCACTGACATATTTAACCTGTCCTTAGAACAGGCTGTCATCCCCACCTGTCTGAAGAAGTCCACCATTATCCCTGTACCCAAAAAATCTACACCCGCTTGCCTCAACGACTACCGCCCTGTAGCTCTCACCTCCATAGCCATGAAGTGCTTTGAGAAGCTAGTGAAGGGCTACATCTGTTCCTCCCTCCCCATCAACCTGGACCCCCTGCAATTTGCATATTGCCCCAACAGGTCCACGGAGGACGCCATAGCCCATGTGATGCACATAGTAGCATCACACGTGGACAAGAGGCAGGGGAACTATGTGAGAATGCTGTTCATCGACTACAGCTCAGCATTCAATACCATAGTCCCCTCCAAACTCATAGCCAAGCTCAGGGACCTGGGCTTGAACTATGACCTCTGCCAGTGGGTCTTGGACTTCCTGACGGGTAGACCCCAGGTGGTGAGAGCAGGCAACTGCACCTCCTCATCCATCACGCTCAACATAGGGGCCCCCCAGGGCTGTGTTCTGAGTCCCCTCCTCTACTCCCTGTACACACATGACTGTGTGGCACAGCGGAACAACAACACAATCATCAAATTAGCTGATGACACAGTAGTGGTGGGCCTGATCTCTGCCAACGATGAGAGGGCCTACCTGGAAGAGGTAGAGAATCTGTCTGCCTCTCCCTGAACGTCAGCAAAACAAAAGAGATGATTGTGAACTTCAGGAGGTCGGGGGTCAGGGACTACAGCCCCCTCAGCATCGACGGGGCACCGGTTGAGAGAGTGAACAGTTTCAAGTACCTCGGAGTCCACATATCCGAGGACTTGACATGGACCACACACATTGACAGTGTTGTGAAGAAGGCACGGCAACGCCTCTACTTCCTCAGGCCTAAGGAAGTTCCAAGTCAGTCAGAAGATCCTTAAGAACTTCTACTCATGCACAATAGGGAGCATCCTGACTGTCAATATCACCTCCTGGTTTGGGAATAGCACCGCACAAGACCGTAGCAGACTACAGAGAGTGGCCCGTTCAGCCGAACGCACAATTGGAGGGGGGCTTCCCACTCTTCAGGACATTTACAACAAGCGGTGCATGGGTAAGGCTAAGATAATTATCAAAGACTCCAGCCACCCAAACAACTGCCTCTTTGAACTGCTGCGGTCAGGCAAGCGATACCGGAGTCTCATGGCAAGCACAGAGAGACTCAGAAGAAGCTTCTATCCTCAGGCCATCAGAATGCTAAATGACAATAACACTATGTAACAACCATCAAATGCACTCACAGCACACACATCCACACGCACACACTCACTTTAAACAAACAACTCACTGCAGCACCCACTTTACCCACTTTAGAACACCTAAACACACTTTATATTTATTGGTAAAGAATTTGCACTACAACCCATACCTCATTACACCTTACTGTAAATTGTACCTAAATTGTACCTCATCCCATTTCTGCTTTGCACTGTATAGTATATTGTATTGTAACTCAGTTACTTCTACTCTGCATTGTACATTGTATATATGTATATACTGAACACTTTTGTCTACGTACTTGACTTCTATTTTATACTTGCTATACTTATTTTATACCTATCTATTTTTGTCTAGCACAGTCTCTGGAGCGTAACAGAAAGAAGCATTTTGTATAAACGTATTCTGTACTTCTGTATGACAACTAATAAAGAAACTTGAACTTGAAACTTGAACTGGGGGTTTAATTGGTCACACTAACTGACAGGTGATTTTTGGAAGTTATGTGTTATATATTTAATACAGTGTTACAATTTATCTGCAAATTAGACAAATCATTCCTGGAGATTCATTTGAATGTGCTGTAGAGGTATGGTATTCCAATGCACTTCAGAATATCAGAACATTCTATTTCCTCGATGTATCTCAGAGCATTCCTACCATTCCTGAAACATGGTGCAGAATTCCGTCCTCCATAGGAATTCAGATATTCTACCAGCAATAATTGTGACATAATGTTGCAATTCCTACTAAAACATTGAGGCGTATATTTATGAAGAAAAGTGAAAACAAACAATGGAATCGTAACACAATCTCAAATTGTAGGCAGCTGTGGCATTTCAGTATTGCTCCAGTTGGATCCACATTGGGGTAAATGGATGCCAGCAGTGGTACACACACCCACCTGCATCTCACACGCACGCACACACACACACACACACACACACACACACACACACACACACACCCACCTGCATCTCACACGCACGCACGCACGCCACACACACACACACACACACTCGCACACACACTCGCACACACACACACACACACACACACACACACTAAATGTGCACAGACCAACCTGTTGCTGCAGTATGTTTGTAAGATGTGCATGACTGCAGTGAGTCACTTCTCTGCAGATTCAAGAGAAACAGAAAAGCAGAATAATAACACAGCTGAGTATCCCAGCAGAGCAGTACTCTACTACGCGAGTCTGTAGGCATGTGAAGTCCAAATCTTCCGATTCTGAGTTCAGCAATGCCTGTGTTGCCTATTCTAGCCTCTCGGTTGATCCCATGTCCCGTGGAGCAGCGAAGGCAGAGGCTTTTTGGTGAAACAGTAGTTGTTCCAGTGAAATATAACAGTGCCACATGTGGTGTCTCCTTTAAAGAACACAGCCAGTCTTTTAATTAGTCCCAAGGGGGTTTTGTGAAAAAGCAAAGCGACGCTGTGTGCATTGGACTGGCAGGAGTTATTATAGGAAAATGGACTTCCTTGAGGTTAAATCAGATGAGTCCGCCTCTTATTACTGCTTATTAAGCCATGTGCACTCTTCCTGAAGTCAAAACAGATGCTGCGCTCACTGCATCCGTCGTTCTCTCCCGCGGTAGGCCAGGCAAGTGCTTTTTAATCCATCAACCCCGAAGGCATCTTCTTTTAAGAGCAGACTCTATTCTAGTCTCGCCTCGACGAGCACACAGACACACAATAGATCCCAGTAGAGAGGACCGGTGGAGGAGGCGACTCCACTCATCTCACTGTGTAGTCCCATTCAGACGCTGCTGCGTTTGGCGGCTTCACAATCCTCTAGCGGGAGGCGTCCAGACCGCCCGGCCCCTCTCGTCGGCAGGAGAGAGAAATACAGCCAAACACGAGCGGAGTGCAATAGAATAGTGTCCAGTTGGGAGTGGAGTCGTCGTCGGTCGGTTGTTTCTTTGGGGGGGGGCAGCTGTTGTTCTGGAGCTGAGCTGTGGCGTCGGTCTGTAACGTCGCACGTGACTGGGCACTCATGGCACTGTTGATGTTTTTCTGTCTCCCTTCCACGTGCTGCCCCTCCCCTCCCCTCTCCTCCCCTCCCCGTCTTTCTCATGCCTGCCCCCCCCCCTTCCTTGCTGGTGTGTGTGTGTACGTGTGTCTGTCTGTCTGCCTGGGTTGTGCAAGATGGTAATCCCTCAACTGGCGACACACTCTCCTCTCGTGATCACATTACCTTATATGACTCCACTCTTTTTTCCACCTTGTGGCAACTTCTCACTGGTGTGTGTGTGTGCGTGTGTGTGTGTGTGTGTGTGTGTGTGTGTGTGTGTGTCTGCATGTATCGTGCAAGAACCGTGACCCACTCTCTTCTCGTCATCACATTACCTTATGTGACTCCACTCTTTTCCTACCTTGTGTCAACCTCTCTCTCTCTCTCTCTCTCTCTCTCTCTCTCTCTCTCTCTCTCTCTCTCTCTCTCTCTCTCTCTCTCTCTCTCTCTCTCTCTCTCTCTCTCCCCCTCCATGTCTCTCTGCCATACCCCCACCCCTTTATTGACATTGCCAAAGCCGGCATTAGTACAGTCAAAACAATGAAAACGTATCAAACTTAAGCACTTATAGGAAGAAGAAACTGTACAAATTCTTTATAAAATATAGGCCTACTAGAATAAAGAAATGTGTGAACAGAGCTGTGTCACATTGCAACTTTGTAATAAAATACTATGTAGAAAATGTAAAGAATAACTCGAGATATACATATGATATATAATAAATACATATATAATAAAGATACATATATGTGTACATGTAAGTAAGGATAACTTAGCTCTCTCTCTCTCTCCCCCCATGTCTCTGCCGTATTTGCAGAAGTGTATAAATTAGAAAGTCGGTTAGAGAAAAACAAGCCGTCGTTAAATATGAACAAAACTAGATTTATGTTATTCGGAAATTGTGAAGTAAAAACAGATGTCCAAGTGGAAATTGATGATGTGGAAGTTGAAAGAGTAAGGAAAACAAGTTCCTGGTGTATTAATAAACCACAAGGTCAGCTGGAAACCTCACATGAAATATCTATGCTCCAGGATTGCCAGAAGCATTGGCATTATTGGGCAAAACTAGACACGTTCCAAATCAGAAAGCATCGCACACACTATATTTTGCACTTATTTTACCTTATCTAACCTTACAAAAGATATGCACAGCACACTGTAAAAAAGAGCATTAGGGTTATAAATCACGTTGAGTATAGTGAGTGTACTAAGCCAGAAGCATTTCATTGCCAGGTAATATACAAAACATTTTCATGGACAGAGAGGAAAGTTATGATTTAAGGGGGAAACTTAACTTAACTTACTTTTATGGAATGGACTACAAGTGGAAATGAAACAGAGCAATAACATTACACAGTTCAAAAATAAATACAGAATAGCACTGATAGACAAATACGGATGGGTATAGTTTTATTGTTGCATTGTAGGTATTGTTGCCTCGTATCTGTGTTCTAGTGCACCTGTGAACATTTCAACTGTTGTTTTATTATTATGCAATACTGAAGTATTGTGGTGAATATTATCTATAATATTTATTATTTGAACAATTTTGGTAAATTCTGATCACTTATAATAATAATAATAATAACTTTATTTGTATAGCACTTTTCATACAGAAGTTGCAGTTCAAAGTGCTTCACAACAGTAAAAAATACAGACATAAGCGAGCATAAAAAGGTAAGGTAAATCACAGTCTTTCACATTAGGATCTAGCATCCCAATAGGCCTCTCTGTTTACAGTTTCATTCAGTAATACAAATAATAAAAATAGAATAGACTGAGTTAAAAAAAAGTGCGGTTTGATTCAGTTTAAAAATATGCTAAAAATAATTAAATAGAACGGACATAAAATAGTTCTAACATACAACAGGGTATCTAACATACAACAGAGCAGTGCATTCGTTTTGAATTACAACAGAGCAGCACTCTGCATAGGAGGTAGTTAGATCAAATTTGCATAGAACCGACACATGAATTTGATAAGTGTATAAAAGTAGGCAGGGTAAGAAAAGTGCAGGTAAAGTACAATTTGTGTCAGGATGTCCCTGATGTTTCATTTCAATGCCTGAGCAAAGACATAGGTTTTAAGCTGTCTTTTGAAGATGTCTAGCGAGTTGGCTCCCCTGATGTTTTTGGGCAGTTTGTTCCATAGTTTTGGGGCGTAGTTGATAAAGGCTACATCACAGATCCTCTTTTGACTGTTTCTGGGAGCCTCTATAGTCCAGCATCTGATGATCGCAGTGTTCTTGCTGCCTGGCCTGTGATTTATTAGAGTGTTGGCGATGTAGCTAGGTCCCTGTCCATTTAGAGCTTTGTATGTAAGGAGAAGGACCTTGAAGTCAATTCTAAATGTTACAGGAAGCCAGTGTAGAGCAGCTAAGATTGGACTAATGTGCTCTCTCCTTTTTGTTCTAGTTGGGCTGGAAAACATCAAACCAATCTGGCAACACTGCCCTCAGCTACTCATTTACAGTAGCATCACGTTGGTCACTTATAAAAGTATTATAACATATACTATACAGTATATATAAACATAGCATTGAGTGGTCTAAACCTATCTGCTAGCTAGGTCATCTTTCATGGTAAATGGTATTTGGCTGCATATATATAACAGCTTTTATCCAAAGCGCTTTACGATTTTTTCTTCACATTTTACCCATTCACACACCGATGGAGGAGGCAACCATGCAAGGTGCCAACCTGCTCATCAGGAGCAGTTAGGGGTTAAGTATCTTGCTCAAGGACACTTTGACAGACTGCCCGGGAGAAACGGGAATCGTACCGGGAGCCTCCAGATAACCAGACGACTACTCTACCTGCAACTTGTTCCTGTTTGCGGATGACTCAGCCCTGCTGGTCTCTGACAAGAACAAGTTGCAGGTTGAAAAAACCCTCAGCTCGGAACTAGGCAAAATCTGCATATGGCTTGCTGATAACAAACTATCATTACACATGGGCAAAACAGAGTCCATTCTCTTTGGTTCAAATAACAAACTCAGCAAGACCGACGGCTTCTCAGTTACAGTGGGTGACAATATTGTCACAAGGAAAGACGACCTACCTGGGTTCCATCCTAGAGGCAAATCTTTCCTGTGACAAAATGGCATCCAATGTAATAAAAAAAAGTCAACCAACGAACTCGATTCTTGTACCGGATCTCCTCTCTGGTAAACAAGAATACCTTGAAGACTCTGGCAGGAGCACTCATTCAAGGGTACTACGACTATGCTTGCACCTCATGGTACCAAAGCACCTCAAAGGCGCTAAAAACAAGATTACAAACATCACAAAACAAACTGGTCAGACTACTACTTGACCTTACCCCCAGAACCCACCTCACCCCTGCCCACTTTGACAACCTAGGATGGCTTAGAGTAGACGACAGAGTACAGCAACTTGCAATGGGCCTGGTCTACAAGATACACTATACGACTAAGGTACCCATGTACATGTCAAAATACTTCCCAAAGGTCAGTGAATACCACAACCACTACACCAGAGGAAGCTCAACAAATCATGTTAAACCCAGATTCGGCTCAAACAAGGGACTAAACACGTTTCGCAATTATGCCACATCAATGTGGAACGCCCTACCCAAAGCTGTAAAGGAATGTGAATCCCTACCCACATTCAAAACCGCTCTTAACACTTTGAATGCCATCCACGAGTTTTCTCGTGTTTACCCCCCGCGGGTTGAATGCCCACTCACGAGAATATTCGTTTAAATTTTATTTTTATTTTTATTAGCGATCTGAAATCATATTGCATCAAGCGAGTCTATCGTTGGAGATCCAGGCACCCCCGGCGCTCAGATGTGAAAAAAGCGCCCCCTATCGTCTCCCAGATGGTAAATCACCCTTTTGGATTGGACTCAATGAAAATGAATGGGGAAAAAAAACCCGCACTCCACATTTTACTTCTCACTCATGTAACCGGGGTCTACCAGAGTTCACTCTGGAGCCTCGGAGCCGCGGTGAATATGTGTTTTACTGTATACACGATGGATCAATCAAATGAGCGATTTTTCCGAATGGCGATCGGGAATTGGAATAAACCATTTGGATACCATCTGATCTCAGGTAAGGAATCTATGTTATCAGTATTAGGATAATTATACTCGTTTTCACAGAGATATAAGCTTTTATGTGATTATGGTGATAGGCTGTTTGACTCTGCTCGCGGTCAGGAAATAGGAGACTCAATTTTTGGCTCGCCGCAAGAGCGTGCGTGCGTACACATATACTATCGATAATCTAGCGTTTATTTGAAAACTATTCATGACATGGCCGAACAATGACAACGTTCTAGAATATTCCAGTAAAAGGCGATTATCATGGAATGTGTTGTTTTTTCCGTGAAATCGAGTGATTTTCAAAATGCTAGAAAACGGAAATGAAGCGATAAAAAAACAATCTGCCATGACAATGTTGACTGGAAAATGAGTCTTTGATAAGCGACGAGCAGATTAGACACATAGCCATCATTTAAAACATAGATTAGGCGATATTAACGTTAACATTGGAGTGGATGTGGGCATTCAAGGGACTAATAATGAATTAACCTTGGGCAGTCAAAGTGTTAAAGAGCACCTACGGGAGGCTGCAATTCGAAACTGGCCACCGTAAATGCCCAAACCCCCCACCACCTCCTAATAGACAGTCTCCTCCCCACCGCATGTATATATTCTCTCCCCGCCGTATGTATATTTCTCTCCCAACCACCCACCCCCTCCAAATGTACAGTCTCCACCCCACCGTATGTATATTTCTCTCCCACCCACCCACCCCCTCCTAATGTACAGTCCCCTCCCCATCATATGTATATACTGTCAGGATCTATGGGTAACAGTACTGTATATTTGAATACCGTTTATGTCAAAAATGTATCAGTACTAAATACCTGTATGTCCCTATGCCATAAATGTCATGTATGTTGTGTATGTCATAAATGTCGATATGAATTGAAAATGGGGGACCCTGATGTAAACAAGACAAACGTCTTTCTCTGGTCTGCATCCCCTTAACAATTGTGTGTATTGAGCCGTACTGTATTGTACCCATTCTGCTAAGTTTTCATTCATTCATTCATTCACTCACCTACTGAGCCACTGTCGCCCCCCTTTTAAAACTTGCAAAGCTCATTAGATCTATTAATCTACATTACTTTTCAACAGTGGTGGTATGTTAACACAAGTACTGTACTTAAGTATAATTTAGAGGTACTTGTACTTTAGGCCGGGAACTGTGTACTTTTACTCCACTACATTCATCTGAACCCATCAATTACTAGTTACTTTGAATAAATAAATTTTACATAGAAAAACATGGCAAAGATGTATGAAGATAATGTACTTAAAAAATGTGAAGCCTGTAAACTTCAAGAGGACATAATCAGAGCAGCATAACTGGACCACACACCACTTTAACATAACCTTTAAGCAGAGCAGCATAACTGGACCACACACCACTTTAACATAACCTTTAAGCAGAGCAGCATAACTGGACCACATACCACTTTAACATAACCTTTAATTAGAGCAGCATAACTGGACCACACACCACTTTAACATAACCTTTAATCAGAGCAGCATAACTGGACCACACACCACTTTAACATAACCTTTAATCAGAGCAGCATAACTGGACCACACACCACTTTAACATAACCTTTAATCAGAGCAGCATAAGGGCTTGTGTCCATAGCGGACGTTTTATGAGTTGTCAGCTCCTTTCTGTCATTCATTTCTATGCTGGATATGCGACAGGCGCCGCGCCTCGCTTTTTATGCGCTCTCGGCGGCAGCGTTTTTGGGCGGAGCGCTCCCAGCGCATAAAGTTGAAACTAGTTCAACTTTTGGAGAGGAGCGCGCTCATCAAGGTAACTTTTTTCCCCCCAACCAATCAACATCGAGCAAGTGACGGAGCCGCGGCAGGCGCGAGCTCAAGCAGATTGAGGTCCAAGCAAAAATAAACACCCTCTGCGCCCTAAAAAAACGCTATGAAAACACTCTGAACATGCTTTTTTGGCTTTTCAAAGCGTTCCGCTTTGAAAAAAATGTCCGCTATGGACACAAGCCCTAACTGGACCACACCACTTTAACATAACCTTTAAGCAGAGCAGCATAACTGGACTACATACCACTTTAACATAACCTTTAAGCAGAGCAGCATAACTGGACCACACCACTTTAACATAACCTTTAAGCAGAGCAGCATAACTGGACCACATAAATGGGAAATGGGAAGAGCTTTTAATCAAAGTCATTCCTCACATTCACTCACACATTCACACATCGATGGCGGAAGCAACCATGCAAGGTGGCGACCTGCTCATCGGGAGCAATTAGGGGTTAAGTGTCTTTCTCAAGGACACTTCCGACACACTGCCCGAGAGGAGCGGGAATCGAACCGGGAACCTTCTGATTACCAGACGACCGCTCTACTTCCTGAGCCACTGTCACCACATACCACTTTAACATAACCTTAGAGGTCAATGGTTCGAGGAATGAACACGCCCAAGCACTGGAATACACAATACACCTTTACTTTAGATACTTAAGTACATTCAATATCAAATACTTGTAACTTCTCTACTTTCACTTATGTAGAATCTCTCTCTCTCCCTCCCTCTCTCTCTCTCCCACATTCATCAGTCTTCCTCTCATCCATCTCTCTATCTCTCTCCCCTGTTTCCTCTGTCTCAATCTGTCCGTCTCACCCACCCCTCGATCTATCATCATTTGGGACACAACCTCTCTTTTCATCGATGCCCAAAGAAATCCCCCAGCCACCCTCTTAACATCCAAACTCACTTAGGCTTTAAGGCTAACTCGGTAGTGTAACACGCCGCCACAGCGCCACAGCTCACAAGGACAAAGATGCTCTGTGTCTCTCCTAATAGATTCTATTTGGATCTTGATTCGCTGTGCCTCGCTGTGTAATCTCGTCTGAGGGAAGGTGAAGCGACGAGGGTTGAGGAAAGCTTGGCCCCTTCCAACGCCTCAGCAGGTCTGACCGTCGCCACAAATCCACAGAGAAGCAACTTCTCTCTAGTCTGTCTCTCGTAGCCTAGTGACAAGCTTGTCACAGCCAGTGTCGAGTCACTAAATCTCAAGTCCGACTTGAGTCTCGAGTCCTTAGTGTTAGAGTCCGAGTCGAGTCTAGAGTCCTTAGTGTTCGAGTCCGAGTCACCGAAGAAGAGCCTGAGGCTGCGGTTACACTAGGCCCGGTTTCGTTTCAGTTTTCAGTTTCAGTTTCGCTTTTCAGAACGCTACGTAATGGCAGGCAAGTTAGACATCGTTTTTGCCTCCTGAGCACAGTGATGTATATACATGTAGTACAATGCCAAAGCAGTAGGTGGCAGTAGGTGGCGATGTAGTTCAAACATGAAGGCCATTTTCAACCAATCAGAAAAGTTGAATGTGCCAATACACTTCCTGCTAAAAATCAACAATCCACCATCTTTAAATGCCTCGCGTGAGCCATTTAGCCAACGTACTGTAGCATTTATTTTTCAGCAAAGAAAGTGCAATAAAAGTGCAATAAACAAAACGGATACATTCACTGTGTTCTGCCTCTCATTTGTTGATGAACATCAACACAATTTACCACCAAGAGCGGATAGTTTAGTCTCACAAAAAGATCTCCGATGTTGTTAGCTTCATGCTAATGTGAATAGCATTCTCCATGTATATAATGTTAGCATCGAGGTTATTAACGTAGTAACGTTAACGCTATTAGAAATGGATGAAAACTGTATTTAACAGATTGCAGAATGGGTACAATACAATACGGCTCAATACACACAATTGTTAAGGGTATGCAGACTGTTGTAGTTTGGACTGGGCTCCTTATAACAATAACGTGACAACACGTTGGTAGCTGCAGCTACGTGGGACAGCTCTGCTGTAAACACTGGACATAACCGTGCGGGTCTCTACTGCGCATGGGCATTGGGCAGAACGGCTCTGTATCCGGCTCGCACAGATTACATGGCACCATTGTCTGCGAGTTTCCAGAACGAAAACACCTTTTCAGCGTTCCCGCTAGGGGAGCGCGTTTTCCTGCCAAAACTGCATTTCTTTTTAACTTGGACATGCAAACGTAATCATTCAGCAACAAAAACAAAAACAAAAACCCCAGTGTAACCATGGCCTGAGTCGAGTCCGAGTCGAGTCCCCATGACCCTAGTCCGAGTCCGAGTCATCGAGGTTGAGTCCACTCCACTCTGGCAGTGAAAGAGCTGACATACAAATAAAAAAAAAGGTCTACATTAAACATAAATGACACAGTGATCACCATTTCAAAGGGAGTTTATTTACTTCATGACACAATAACACAATAACAAATGCACTAGCCATCAATATCTTATGCCAAATGATTAGGGCCTATTACAATATTACAAAAAAAGTACGGTACAGATGCAGCACTCAAAAATCAAACCTCTCCTGCTCATCTGCTGCTCCTCTCCTGCTCCTCTCCTGCTCCTCTCCTGCCTCTCCTGCTGTGATTTTGTGACTCCTATTGTTCTGGACCGGGCCAGATTTCACACCTCCACTGCCTCCCACAGGCTGGGGAGATTTTCATCTTACATTTGTATTCGTCCCAAATGTCCCAGCTCCATCCGATTCCTTACCTTTTTTCACTGTTTACTTATCATGCATTGCAACACTAATATATGGTCAGTACCCCAAGTCAGACTGCCCATATACAAATTATCTTGGGGGTCTGAGGGCAGTACCCCCCGACCCCCTCCCTGGGGAAGCACTTAAGTTAAGTACCCTCCCTTTGTTCACGTTTAGACCCAGCCACCAGCCCCGAAAATTAACACTTAAGTGGCACACAAGCAGCACAAAAGCAGCAGAATTGGTTCGATTTTTAAGTGCATCTGTATATATTTATCAATGAACAAGTCTGAGTCCTCGTCTGCACCTTCCAAGTCCGAATGCAGTCAATCCTCGAGTCCAAGTCTGAGTCATCAGTGCTCAAGTCCAAGTTGAGTCACGAGTCCTGGACACGAGTACTACAACACTGGTCACAGCCATATCTATGACCTATCAATCAAATGCATTACATAGGCTCAGGATATGAGGATTGTTTTATAGAACCTGTAACTGAGGGGTACAATTCCCTGACTGTATTGTTAGATATGGTATTTAATACCACTACCTCTTGTACTTTAACTTCTGGCCATCCAGTACATGATATAAGTATGATGAACACTTTCCCACCTGATGAAACGAATCCACACAAATGTACAAATCGAAGGTTTAATATAGCAAAAGGTATATACAACGTTCACTTGTTTACACTTATGATTTGAAATATGCACTTGTATGGCAAATGAGTATTCGTAGGTAAATCAACATTGAATGTCCAATCTCTGGTTACGCAGGGAGTAAGTATACAACCTGGATATTTAGGAAACTATAGCGATGGTACTTAAATGATTATAGCTGGATACACTAAGGGGGGGGGGGGGGGGTCCCGCTGGTTGTAAGACAGTAGGAGGGGGGGGTTAGAGAAGCCGCTGGCGGTATCCCATCTGGCCGACGGTTTCTTGGGAGAATTCAAAGTCTTGAACACGGTGCCCACAGAACCTCGGTCCGCAGACGAATACAGCTGGACCCTCTGGTGGACGGTAGCTGCCGGTCCACAACGGAGAGACGTGAGACGACCTCACTGGTGTAGAGCGCCGTCTCACCTGGAGTCCTCTCCGGGGGGTAGTTCCAACACTCCGCAGTGTTGGCCTTTATCCATGGAATAATCAAAGCACCCAAAGCATAATCCAAGCCGTGGAAGGCTCGCCGTCGTCCGGGTAGAGTAATCCAATATACAGGTCCAGTCGCCCTGGCCCGGAGCTCCTCGGATGCAAGCACCACTAGGGGTCTGCCCAGCCTGGTTAAGCATCCAGATAACGTCAGGAACGATGGGGGTACTGATAACTTTAGAACTCTAACCGAACGATGCACCATACATAAATAGACTATTATTAGCTTAATAGAATACGTCCAACTCGACGGTATAGTGCCAAACTATGACTATTCAACTATTAATCTACACGATATCTCAATGCCTATTCTGGGGCCAAGTATGCCTTACTACACCACACGTGCGTCGTGGGGAGGCTTCGCGTCTGTCACTCTGTTGGAGGGTAAAGAACTGGACTAAAAAGGAAGTTCTACTTTACTTGCGCCATATATATATGCGCTATGAACAAATAGTACCATTCGTATTTCGCCCGACATATTCCTGCGCGGAACCGGGGCTTGCCACGACATGTTGGGCGGCACGATTGAACTTGGACCTAGGGGTATGGCAACCTGGCGCCAGGTTCTCGTCCAATGGTAGAATGAAACTATTATGGGCTGTTTAGTAGACTAAAGGGATATTCAGTGCATATTGTACAAGGAATATACAGGGGATATCAAACGATATACAAATACAATTAAATATATATATATAAATAAATATATATATTCGGTTTAATCTGATCCTTCACAACAGCCGCCCCCTAATTAGTCCCACCTAATTAGCTAAGCAGAGACAGATTAACCGCACTGTCTACCACTCAAGGTCCGCTGTAAGGGTCAGTCAACTCACAAAGTCATGGGGTCATGGTCATCATCGATAGTATCTGGGAGTCGGGGCAGTTCTATGAGCCTCGCCACGGGACGTGTGTAAGTGCGCCCTTGGACGAGTACTTCAGCTGCTCGGACCTTGCCATCGGCACCGGTGATCACTTTGCTTGCGCGGCCAGCCGGCCACATAGCTCTGGGTAGTGACTGGTCAATAATCATGACGACTGTTCCTTCTGTCAAATTGTCTCTCTCTTTTACCCACTTCTGGCGGGTCTGTAGAGACGGTAGGTAGTGGAGTAGGAAGCTGCTCCAAAACTTGTCAGCTAGTACTTGACTGTACCTCCACATTCTTCGGCCGTTCGCTTCTTCAGGCCTGTACATTGTCTGGGGTAGCGCGGGGTCCAGCCGCCCCATTAGGAGTGTGTTGGGGGTGACTGGGTCGACATCTGCTACATCACTGGAGACGTAACCGAGGGGCTTTGAGTTCAATACTCCCTCGATCTCCGTGAGGACTGTCATTAGGACTTCCTCCGCCACAGTCTGGGCCCCAAGTACGGCGTACAGGGCTGTCTTTATAGAACGTACTTCTCGTTCCCAGGTTCCACCGAAGTGGGGTGCGTTCGGGGGATTAAACTGGAAGTCAATCTGGGATGGAGCGAGGTGGGTCTTAAGTTCTGGGCCCATAGCTTGGAAGCTCTCTCTCAGCTCTCTTTCTCCGCCTTTGAAGTTGGTCCTGTGATCAGACAACAATGTAGACGGTTTTCCTTTCCGTGATGTGAATCTTCGGAAGGCCATAAGGAATGAGTCTGTGCTCATGGTCGGAAGGAGCTCGATATGTATCGCTCTGGTGGTCATGCATTTGAATACAATACCCCACCGCTTCTCGGTGCCTCTTCCTCTCTTTATATACAACGGGCCAAAGCAGTCCATGCCTGTGGAGTGGAATGGCTTGTCGCCGATTCGGAGGCGACAGGGGGGTAAGTCAGCCATCCGTGGTATGCTGGGCTGCGCGCGCCACTTACGGCAGTCTAGACAGGTTCGCTGGAAGCGCCGTACTGCTTCTCTGCCTTGCAGTATCCAATAACGACGTCTGATCTCCGCGAAGACTCTCTCTGCTCCTGCGTGGTGTACATCCTCGTCGTATTTAACCGAAAGGTCTTCACCCCAACTCAAACAGTCTCACTCAGACGCAACCTGCCCTCCCTATCCCCCTCCACCCTCTCCTCTGACATACTATCCGCTCTACCTTTGAGTGACACCTTCTCTGCTCTCTCCACAGAGATGGCAACCTCCACCCTCCTTTCAGCCCTTGCAACCTCCTTCGACAAGCTCTGTCCCCTCGTTGAGAAACCTGCCCGCCGTTCCCCACCCAGTCCATGGCTGACAGATCCAGTGAGAGAACAAAGACAGGTCCTGAGAGCAGCTGAAAGGAAGTATAGAAAGTCACGCCTCACTGCTGACATCGACACATATCACAACCTCTTGTTAACATTCTCCAAAACCATCACTAATGCCAAAGCTTCTTTCTTCCACCATAGGATCGAGGCCTCTGCCAAGAATCTTCGCAAACTGCATGCTACCATGTCCTCCCTCCTCACTCCCCCCCCACCCCCCCCTCCCTCATCTTTCTCTGCCGAAGACTTTGCGATCTTCTTTGAGGAAAAAGTGGAGAACATCCGCAGCTCCTTCTCCCAACCCCCACCCATTCCAAATGCTGAATCGAGAACCTCGTCCTTCACTCTGTCATCTTTCTCTCCCATTACAGAAGCAGAGACCCTGACACTGGTAACGTCAAACCGTCCGACTACTTGCCAGCTGGACCAGCTACCCTCCCCACTCCTCCAGACCATAGCACCAGACATCCTCCCATTCCTAACTGCAACCATCAACTCCTCACTCAACTCGGGGGTGGTCCCCACCTCCCTAAAACAAGCCAGAGTCACGCCGCTCATAAAAAAACCAACCCTGAACCCTACTGTCATAGGCAACTACCGTCCTGTCTCTCTTCTCTCCTTCCTTTCTAAAACACTTGAACGTGCTGTATCCAACCAACTTACTACTTATCTCTTACAGAATGACCTCCTAGACCCTAATCAGTCAGGCTTCAGGACTGGTCACTCCACAGAGACAGCCCTCATTGCGGTCACAGAGGCACTTCACTTAGCAAAAGCGAAAGGCCTCTCCTCTGTCCTGATTCTCCTAGATCTATCTGCAGCCTTCGACACAGTCAACCACCAGATCCTCCTTGCGGCCCTCGCAGGAATGGGAGTGGCTGGCTCTGCGCTGACATGGCTGTCATCATACCTCAATGACCGCTCCTACCAAGTGTCATGGAGAGGGACCCTGTCGGCCACCCGCCCCCTGCGGACGGGTGTCCCCCAGGGCTCGGTTTTAGGACCCCTTCTCTTCTCCCTCTACACTAAATCACTGGGTAACATTATCACGTCTCATGGCTTCTCCTACCATTGTTATGCCGACGATACTCAACTCTTCCTCTCCTTCCCTCCCTCAGATATCCACGTCTCTGTGCGGATCTCGGCCTGTCTGTCCGACATCTCAGCCTGGATGACGTCCAACCACCTCAAACTGAACCTAAGCAAAACAGAATTGCTCCACCTGCCGGCCAAATCCTCCCCCCTAACCGACCTTTCAATCACAGTCGAGAATGCAGCTGTGACTGCGTCCCCGACCGCCAAGAACCTTGGTGTTGTCCTCGACGACCAGTTGAACTTCTCTGCTCACATCGCAGCGACGACCAGAACCTGCCGATTCCTCCTGAGCAACGTCAGAAGGATACGCCCCTTCCTGACAAAAGAAGCCACCCAACTCCTCGTCCAATCAACAGTCATCTCCCGCCTCGACTACTGCAATGCACTGCTCGCTGGCCTCCCGGCCACTGCCACTAAGCCTCTTCAACTCATTCAGAACGCAGCGGCCCGCCTGATCTCAAACCTACCGAAGTCGGCCCATGTCACCCCACTTCTTAGGGACCTGCACTGGCTCCCCATTGCTGCACGAATCCGCTTCAAGGCCCTCGACCTAGCATACCGTGCGGCAAAGGGAACCGCTCCTGCCTACCTCCGGTCAATGGTCTCTAACTACACACCCTCAAGACCCCTACGCTCTGCATCTTCTGGCCGCCTCAGACCTACTCCTATCCAAGCTCCGGGAGGGTCATCAAAGAGAAGTCGCCTATTCTCAGTCCTAGCCCCACAATGGTGGAATGAACTACCCACCCCAGTTAGGACAGCCGAATCACGTCCAATCTTTCGCCGTCGACTAAAGACGCACTTCTTCAACCATTATCTGAATTAAAAAAAAAAAAAAAAAAAAAAAAAATCTAACCCTAACTAACCGTACTGTCATGCACTTGTCCTAATAAACTAACCCACACTGTAGCACTCAACACTTTGATGAACATTGTTGCTCAGCTGATAGAGTTGTGCCCTTCCTGATGGCTTGTCGTACAGAACTTGTAAGTCGCTTTGGATAAAAGCGTCAGCTAAATGACTAAATGTAAATGTATTTCTTTATGATCAGCTCTGTGACCTTGTGTCGGCTGTTCAAGACGATCGGGTACTTAGTATCATCCGGTAGATCGGGGGCTCTCCGCAGGCGACCACCCACTCTGATGAGATTATGGGCGTCACTCTCTGGTGCCAGGTGAATCAGTCTGCTGTCTGATGGGACGGGGTTTCCTCCCTGTAGACAGTCTAGCTCATCGGGGAACGAGTCTCTCTGGGCTCGTTGTAGTAGAAGAAGTTCTGCTTCTTCGTAGTCAGCTGCTGACATGTCAGTGGTGGACTGAATCTCTGGGTGGTGCCGCAGGAATGTTCTTTGCTGCGCACTCTCTAGGGTAATGCAGTCATCTATGTTGGGGTCTGTGGAGGCGACTGTGCTCAGTCCACAGAACATAGGTTTCTTGTTCTCAGCCTCCTCGTTACTTGCTTCCCGTGGGGTGGGCGTAGGCCACTCTCCTTCCGGGAGCTTGAGGAATTCTGGTACGTCACTGTAGATGTTGCGACGGGTTAGGTCATCCAGAGACATTCCCCGGGTGATGACGTCAGCTGGGTTGTGTTTGGTGTCCACATACAGCCAGCTCGCTGCTTCTGTTAACTCTTGAATCTCGGTGACTTTGACTCCCACGAAGACTTTGTATCTGCATGAATCAGACTTGATCCATGTGAGTACTGTCGTGGAATCTGACCACAAGATTGTTCTGTGCACCGGAATGGTGAGTTCACGTTGGATTAACGTGGCTAGATGCGCTCCTGCTAGGGCTACGCAGAGCTCTAGACGTGGGATAGATTGTTGCTTACGTGGGGCTATTCTTGAGCGGGCCAGGATGAAAGCAGTGTGTATCTTTCCTCCCTTCTCTTGGGCACGCAAATAGGCCACCGATCCGTAGGCTACTTCGGAGGCGTCGCTGAAGACGTGTAGATCAATCTCGCATGTCTCTGGCCTCACTGTGGATGGGAAGTAGCTGCGGCGTATATTGACGCCTGGGAGTGAGCGGAGTTCCGTCTCCCACTCTCTCCATGTTGAGGCAAGGTGTGCGGGTATTGGGTCGTCCCAGCCCTGGTCCTTGTCCCATAGTGCTCGTACAATCATCTTTGCCCTGGTGGTGTAAGGTAGAATACATCCCAACGGGTCATATCGTCTGGCGAGTGTTCTGTACACACTCCGTCTGGTGGTCGGTATCGCCGTCGACCTTCCCTGCTCTGGAGCCAAGGGTTTGTGTCTATAGTGGAGCGAGTCTGTTTTGAAGCGCCAGACTAGTCCTAGTGTCATTTCTTGGGCTTCTCCTGGGATTGTCGCCATCCAGGTCTCGCTGCTGGCAGCCTTGTCCGCGGGGGAGAGGCTGCGCAATACGTGCGGGTTACTGCTGGCCCACTGCCTGAGATCAAAGCCGCCTTTGATCAGGGAGGCGCGTAACTTGATTAGGAGAGCCTCGGCTTCTTCTTGAGTCGAAACGCTTTGTAAACAGTTGTCCACGTAGAAACTGTTCTTCACACTGTGTTGGACCTCTTCATCTGCTGTTGGGTCCTCTGCGACGTGTTTCTGTAGTGCAAATGTAGCACAGCACGGGCTGCATGTGGTTCCGAAGGGGAGTACTTCCCACTGGTAGATGGCTGGGTTCTCATCTCCGATCCTCTCTCTCCATAGGAACCGCAGCAGAGGCTTGTCCTCCTCTACTAGTCTCACCTGCAAGAACATCCCTTTGATATCCCCGCTGATAGCCACCTTGTCCTGGCGGAAGCGCAGTAGCACGCCTAGTAGGGAGGGGCCGAGTGTGGGGCCGGGCAAGAGCTCTTTATTCAGATTTTGGGATCGGATCTGGTAGCTGCAGTTAAACACGATGCGATCCTTGCCGTTGTGATGGACCTTGTGATGCGGCACGTACCATGATTCGGTCGTCTGATCGGCCTCTTTTATGTCAATCTTTGTTACGTGTCCCGCTGTGATTAGCTTCTCAATCTCAGCGCGGTACACACTCTCTTGAGCGGGGTCTTTGGCTAGGCGCCGCTCCGTGTTCAATAGATAGCGCTCCGTGGCGTCTTTCTTTGCGTGAAAGGTGGGCATTCCCTCTCGCCTCAGGAGTGGAGTTGCGTATCTCATCACTCCGCCGACTGTGACTCTCTTTGTCCCCTGCTCGAGTAGGTTGATGGCGTAAATGTCTTCTTTAGAACGAATATCTTTCTTTTCGTTCTTAAAGGGCATTGTCTCTAGTGTCCATAGCCTCTCGACATGCTGCAGGAGAGTGGTGTCTTCTTCTGTCGTTCTGGAGTGGAGGCAGCTAGTGGCTGCTGTTCGGTTGAGAGATTTAGCGAGGGGGCCTTGTAGGGTCCACCCTAGGCGGGTCTCGACTGCTGCAGGACAGCCTCGGGGTCCTGTATGGACCCGGTCAATCGGGACTATGAGTTCTGCATGGTCGGAGCCTATCAGCAGGGTCGGGGTAGCGCCGTCTATGAGCGGGATAGGTAATTGGCGCAGGTGCACATATTTATCCATCAACTTGGTGACAGGGTAGGTGTACTGCGATAGTCCTATTTCTTGGCTGGTGAAAGCATTTGTAATCTTGTACCGTCGCTCTGGCTGCCCGTTTGCTGCGATAGTGAAGGAGACATTCTCGCCCTTTATCGTCTTTAAATCTCTTCTTATTGTCCGAATCGTCATTTCGTTCTTGCTCCCCCGCAGTCCCAGCTGGGCCGCAGCGGACGCGAGCAGAAGGGTCTTCTCTGACCCGTCGTCAAGGACGGCGTAAGTGTCCATGACTTTATCTTGGTAGCTCAATGTCACACGGACTACCTTTAAGAGCACTTGGGCGCCGCTGCTGCTGGCGGGGTCAATGTACATGACACTTGCCTTGGTGCCGCTCCGTGGTGCAGGTGGAGGCCGTCTTCCGTTACTTTCGTGTAGTATATCTAGATGGGCTCCATCGCACCGGCTGCACCTTTTCTTTAGGCGGCATTCGGCTGCCATGTGGGGCCGCGCACATCGATAACAGCGCCTGTTGGACTTTATCCATTGACTCACTTCTTCTGCATTCATCTTTGTGAATAGGTCACATTGTGACAGCCAGTGTTCTTTCTCACAGTAGGGACACGCTATCTTCCACTTCTCTTTTCTCGAGGGGGTGCTGTGACTCTTACTGCTCGGTACTGACTCTGATTGGTGCATGACAGTCACCGATCTTCTTCCATCATTTATTCTCCTGGGTCCCTCTCTGGAGCTTGGCGTGCTCCGCCCGAATGTATCTAGTCGTAAGCTGCTGACTTCTCTCGCCAGGAAGTCGGCTAGATCAAGGAGGGATGGCTCGGGGCCGTTGGGATCCCGGTAGTCTCTCTGCCGCCTAAAGCGCTCCTGTCTTGCGGGTGGCAGCTTCTCCAAAATCCTCTCGACGTTAGAGTTGGCGTATAGCTCATGCATGCCCTTTTCCCGTTGCGCTCCCAGCATCCCTACCAGGGACTGCACTTTGATTGACAGGTCGTCTAATGAGCGATTGTCCGTGGCTGGGGGTAGGCGATCAATATGCCTTATCTCTTGGATTACGTAATCCCATATGCGTCCATATCTCTGGTCCAGCGCCGCTAGGGCCGCTGTGTATGGTGTCGAAGAGGTGGCATAGGCTAGCGCTATATTGTGCGCTCACGGTACTTTCAGGTGCTTCAGTAATATTGCATACTTGTGGCGTTCATCAGCGACATCCACCATCATTGTCTCTAAGCACATCCGGAGCTCCGTGTACTGTGCTCGACTCTCATAGGCGAAGTCTGGAAATGACGGCGTGGCAATGTATGACGCCGTGGATGGCTGATACATCGGCGAGCGTTGGGGGAGAGACCTCCTGGGCGAGTCCCCTCTTGCGCCTCGCTGTGGGCTGGTACTGACAGGGTACCATGGCCCGCTGGTCCAGGTGCTATTCCTCAGGGCTGGTCGTGCGTCGTGCTCACCCGTGAATAGAGTCGGGGGTCTGTAGCGCAGCGCCGCGGGGGTATAGCCTGGACTGTATGGGACCTCCTGGTCCGGTGGAGTACTGTGCTGTCGTCGGGCTTGGTTCTCCTCCTCTCCCTCTTCTTCCTCTATCAGATCTTCCAGATCCTGTAATCGTTTATTTAGCTTCTCCGCAGTGTATGCCGCTCCTTCCTTGTAGCTGGGTCTCGCTTGGACCGGTCTGGGAAGGGGGTCTGCGGGGGGTCTAGACTCGGTCTGTTGGTCAAGTTCAGGGTCGCTTGCTCGTTGAGGAGACGCTGCCCTTGACTGTTGTCTCGACGAGTTCCTTGAACCCCTGGCGGAGGGGGAGGGTGTTGCCTTGCGGATCAGCTGCTCCATTAGCTGCGCTTGTAACTTGTCGCGCTCGACTTCGCGCTTGGTGAGATCTGCTTCTCTTTGGGCACCGGCAGCGGCGCGCTGGGCGTCGGCCCGGTCTCTTGCCATATTCTCTTCTGTCTGAAGGCGTCTCATCTCCAGGCGTGTGCGCTCTTCTTCGCTCCATTGTTGCGCTTGGAGTTGTTCGCGCTCGCTAAGCGCCTGTGCTTGGAGACGGTCTCTTTCAATGGTAAAATGTTCGCGCTCGCTCAGCGTCTGCGCTTGGAGTCGATCGCGTTCGGTAGAGGCTGTCAGGCTGACGAGGAACGCCTGTTGTAGCATCCTCTCCGCTTCGCTGGGGGAAGGCGGTTGTGGAGGTGAGCCGCTCCTGCGTGAGCCGCTCCTGGGGGTACTCGTTGGGGAGTCCTGGAGCTCTATTTCCTCGGCGCTCTCCTCCTCTTCTTCCGTGCAGAGTTCTCTCTCTGTAGGGTCGTCTTCCTCCCGGGGCTGGTCGGGGACTACTTCTTGGGTAGTGGCGGGGGGTAAAGGCATGTCCGCTCCCTCCTGGTCCCCACCGTGAGCTTGGTCAGTTACATTAGGACCTACTAGGGCCTCTGTGGTCGGGGAAACCTGGTTGTTAAGGTCAGACATAATTTTACTTTCTACTTTTACCGCGTTTACCGTTTGTCGAAGGCTAGGTAGTTGACTGACAGTGTAAGCCTCTAAGTACTGAGGTGTCTGTCGTCTGCGCCGCGGGCGTTCTAGGTTAGGAGGATCGTTTCGTGGAGTGTTCATCATAGGCCATTTCAATATTAATAACACTATATTAATATTACACTAGTTACCCTCCGGCTCGAAGGACCAATTGTAACTGAGGGGTACAATTCCCTGACTGTATTGTTAGATATGGTATTTAATACCACTACCTCTTGTACTTTAACTTCTGGCCATCCAGTACATGATATAAGTATGATGAACACTTTCCCACCTGATGAAACGAATCCACACAAATGTACAAATCGAAGGTTTAATATAGCAAAAGGTATATACAACGTTCACTTGTTTACACTTATGATTTGAAATATGCACTTGTATGGCAAATGAGTATTCGTAGGTAAATCAACATTGAATGTCCAATCTCTGGTTACGCAGGGAGTAAGTATACAACCTGGATATTTAGGAAACTATAGCGATGGTACTTAAATGATTATAGCTGGATACACTAAGGGGGGGGGGGGTCCCGCTGGTTGTAAGACAGTAGGAGGGGGGGGTTAGAGAAGCCGCTGGCGGTATCCCATCTGGCCGACGGTTTCTTGGGAGAATTCAAAGTCTTGAACACGGTGCCCACAGAACCTCGGTCCGCAGACGAATACAGCTGGACCCTCTGGTGGACGGTAGCTGCCGGTCCACAACGGAGAGACGTGAGACGACCTCACTGGTGTAGAGCGCCGTCTCACCTGGAGTCCTCTCCGGGGGGTAGTTCCAACACTCCGCAGTGTTGGCCTTTATCCATGGAATAATCAAAGCACCCAAAGCATAATCCAAGCCGTGGAAGGCTCGCCGTCGTCCGGGTAGAGTAATCCAATATACAGGTCCAGTCGCCCTGGCCCGGAGCTCCTCGGATGCAAGCACCACTAGGGGTCTGCCCAGCCTGGTTAAGCGTCCAGATAACGTCAGGAACGATGGGGGTACTGATAACTTTAGAACTCTAACCGAACGATGCACCATACATAAATAGACTATTATTAGCTTAATAGAATACGTCCAACTCGACGGTATAGTGCCAAACTATGACTATTCAACTATTAATCTACACGATATCTCAATGCCTATTCTGGGGCCAAGTAGGCCTTACTACACCACACGTGCGTCGTGGGGAGGCTTCGCGTCTGTCACTCTGTTGGAGGGTAAAGAACTGGACTAAAAAGGAAGTTCTACTTTACTTGCGCCATATATATATGCGCTATGAACAAATAGTACCATTCGTATTTCGCCCGACATATTCCTGCGCGGAACCGGGGCTTGCCACGACATGTTGGGCGGCACGATTGAACTTGGACCTAGGGGTATGGCAACCTGGCGCCAGGTTCTCGTCCAATGGTAGAATGAAACTATTATGGGCTGTTTAGTAGACTAAAGGGATATTCAGTGCATATTGTACAAGGAATATACAGGGGATATCAAACAATATACAAATACAATTAAATATATATATATAAATAAATATATATATTCGGTTTAATCTGATCCTTCACAACAGAACCTATGTTCAAAAGTGTGACAAGATGCCTTCATTGTTTACAGCCGGAGAGTGGAGACACAAACAGGCCACATACGAGTTGCTTAAAGCGATCAACAACATACAGGCTGAGCAATAGAGAAGTCGGCACGCCGGCGACAGGCACACTTACAGGGTTTCATTCATTCATTACAATTTCATTAATAAATCGCCAAGCAATAGAGACGTTGGCACTCCAACAAGAAGCAGACTTACTTATTCTTTATTTCTCAAGATGAATAGCTCACCTCAACAGCAGGCACACTTACAAGCCTGAACACGTCACAGAAACACACCGGCCTTATCATGTATCACGATGGAAACAGGCTATGACAAAATATACCAATATATCAATGTCATCATGGCAGATGAAAAAAGAACCTATAGCCTGGAGATAAGCAAGTACGTTTATCTCCATTTCTCTCCCAATCACTCTCTCACACACACACTCGCACACGCACACACACACACACACACACACGCACGCACGCACGCACGCACACACACACACACACACACACACACACTCGCACTCGCACACGCACGCACGCACGCACGCACACACACACACACACACACACACACACACACACACACACACACACACACACACACACAGCAACAGAAAACAGCAGGTTAATATTACACCACACACACAACCTGAGTCCTATTACAGAGCTTACAGATGGGTCAAAACAGTTTGACTCACCCAGTATTTGCAGACAAAACAGTTTCAGTAGGTTTTGCAGAACCCATTATCCATTGTTTTAGTATTTTTATGTCGAAGGAGCATAGTCCACGCTAGCAGACTCGGACTGTAGTTTCACAAACAGTGAACAGAGAAACAGCGAAAAACACCTTTATCTCTTCAAACGTCCTGACATTCTCTGTCAAATGGTAAATGGTAAAGGGCTGCATTTATATAGCGCTGTATCCAAAACGCTTTACAATTTGTTCCTCACATTTACCCATTCACACAACGATGGCAGAGGCAACCATGCAAGGTGGCAACCTGCACATCCAGAGCAATTAGGGGTTAAGTGTCTCGCTCAAGGACACATCGACACGCTGCCCTACCTCCTCCTAGCCACTGTCCTGTCAAATGAGAGAAGCTTGAGAAATGTAAGCACAACAGGAAGACAGGTGCATTTTCATTTAGATATAGAGGTGCAGTGGAGTGGAACAAACTACAACTCTCAATATTAAGGAAACAGAGAGTGCTGCAGTGTTCAAATCCAGGATAAGGGAGCAGCTATTTAGTAACCTGCCACTGTAATGTCTGTGCGACTGTATTATGTGCTGAACCTCTGTTGAACAATGATTACCGTAATGTCTCATCCCAAGTCGATCGGCACTTCCTCGGCCGAGCTATAGTCACTTTTACGCACCTACTCCCGAACTCCGCACGCGCAGATTGATAAACCTAGATCTCTGGACAATCCAGAGAGACTCCGTGGGCAATCTGCACATGCGGAGTTCGGGAGTCTATTCAGTCTCATCCTGAGAGCCAGCCTCATTAATACATACTAGAGCTCTGATGGTCATTCCTGGTCCCTTTCCCAGAAACACTCACTCTGCCGCTGTCCTTGACTAAAGGAACCGTTGTCCACCGGACACCTCTCTCTTCTAGCCAGTGGTAACAGACGCTCGAGGGAAGCGCCGGGCGCGGCTGTTGTTGTCGCTAAAGAAGCCGTCTACTGAAAGCCCGTTTCAACGGCAACATTCTTCCGCTGAAGGTTGACATTCAAGCCCCCGCTCAAGGAGGCTTAACTTCCAAATGAAAGGCCTCCGGATCCATATGCTTGAGCTCGCTGAATGTCAGGTAACCGTGCTACACTTGTGACACGTGTTTCCAAGGCAACAGGCTGTCACCGCGTGCACACAGGGGGCTTTCATGTTTAAGTCTTTATTGAAGAGGTGCATCCAGGGTGTTGTTTACAGTGGGGGGAACTGTAGTGCAAAGACAGAGCAGCTCCCCCCCCCAAACGCAATTAATTAACTTAATTATCGCCAATGAATACCCTAGTCCAAAAGAATCCTATAGGATTTCTTCTTTTCCAATAGAATCTAATCTAACATTTTATTTCATTTCCAGTATTGAATTTCAAGTTGGCTTCCAATTGAATCCGCTAGGATTTCTTAATTTCTAGTAGGATCCTATTGGATTCAAAGTGTGCTTCCAATTTAATCTAATAGGATACAAAATAAATCCTATAAAAAATTTTTTATTTCCAATAATGATCTCATTGGATTTTAAGTTGTCTTCCAATAGAGTCCTACAGGATTTCAAAAGTCCTGTAGGATTTCCTTAATTTCCAGTACGACCCTTTCGGATTAGAATTCTGCTTCCAATGTACTTTCATAAGAATTTCCAAAGTGCTGGTTGGGGTTTCATGTTATTGTAGCAAAGGACACAGTGAACTACTTAAGATGCAATGCATAAACAGTGAAAGCACAGCCAAAAGAAAATCACAGTCATTGGTCAGATCAACATTAGAGTCATTATCCGGAGCGTTGGTTCAATGCCATTTTGACTATGCTGCCCCCGCCTGGTTCAATAGTGCACCACAGCGCATCAAAATTAACTCCAGACTGCCCCAAAAACAACTTCCATCAGCTCCCCGCACTCATCTTGATTCAGCATTATTCATTCAACATCTAAATTACCCTCCAGTTTGAAAAACTAGTCATGCAAATCAAGTTGGGACTCACCCATTAGCTTGACATCCTCCATGTTACTTGCCAATGACCCGATTAGAGACCCACTGGAAAGTTTAACTGGGTCTGACGTGGCCAAGCTGTTATCTGTAAGAAAGCTACACCTCTCCACCATCTGCGGGGTCAGAACGCGCTATACACACAAGTATCAATGAACACACAAGCGCTTTGTCTGCCGGCTTACAATGGCTGATTATCTCTCGACAACAAAGTGTGTTGTGAGAGGTTCAATTGGTGTGTCTCTGTGTGTGTGTGTGTGTGTGTGTGTGTGTGTGTGTGTGTGTGTGTGTGTGTGTGTGTGTGTGTGTGTGTGTGTGTGTGTGTGTGTGTGTGTGTGTGTGTGTGTGTGTGTGTGTGTGTGTGTGTGTGTGTGTGTGTGTGTGTGTGTGTATATGACGCTAATGCTAAGGACCGTTGCCACTGCGAATGGTCATCTACTCCGTGCTTTCATTTGTTCCAATGAGATTCTGTTCCAATTCTCAGAGTTCTCAGGCTGGATTCCAATCGAAGAAATCTGGCCCACGACTCGTGCGCCAAATGGTTTGAGAAAATCCTTCTGTAAATGTGCTACCAACTAAGATTATTTGAGCTCCAATTTGCTTCTGGGAAGCACACTCATATCTGCCACATGTCGTGCCCTGTCCTGTGGTGAAAGGCAGCCAAAGGTTCTCATTCCAGAATTCCAATCTAGCCTTACTATGATATCATTGATTACCATGGCTATTCGTTGAAGAAGAAAACGGTGGAAAATGAATGTCTTCTTCATAGTCAACCTTGACTTCCATATATAGAGTACCATTGTAACATGAGAAATCCACCATTATGCAAAACTGTAATACCTTCTGTAACAAAACACAGCAGCCTCAGCCATATTATTATTCCATGTAATGTTATGTTGCGACAGAAAATTGGCTTCTAATACAGAAACAGAACCAGCTTTCCTTTGATTAGTAGGCAGAGAGTTGTCAAAGCAGTTTTCTCATCAGTCCTGGACTATGGTAATTTATAGGCATGCTGCGGCCTCGACCCTTAAATCCTCGGACTCTGTATATCACTCTGCCCTCAGATTCATCACTAATGATAGATACGACACTCATCACTGTGTCCTTTATGAGAAGGTTGGTTGGTCCTCTCTGACCAACTG
The DNA here is from genome assembly GCF_963971535.1 of Notolepis coatsorum. NCBI lineage: Eukaryota > Metazoa > Chordata > Actinopteri > Aulopiformes > Paralepididae > Notolepis > Notolepis coatsorum. The sequence goes on from NC_140178.1 coordinate 20,638,507, forward strand.
GCCAACTGGTATTTGTACATTTTTAAGGCCCTTATTGGTAAGCAACCTCCTGATACTATATCATTATTGGTAAGCTACCTCCTCCTTATACTACATCATTATTGGTAAGCAACCTCCTTATTAGGGGTGTAACGATGCATTGATTAATCAAAATGCATCGATTCTAATGTGACGATTCAACTGCATCGATTTGAATATGTTTTATTTTTGTGTGTATTGTTTTTATTGACCTATAGTCCATTTATGCTGAGTGAATCAGTTCCCCCAGCCACATTTGTGTATACATTTTTTTTTTATCCACTTTTTCTCCCATTTTCTATATTTTCTCCCATCCCAATTTCATATCATCCAATTCAACCCTCCCCTGTCACGAACGCTGTTTCTTGCCTCCCATAAGCCGGCTGCAATGTGGACTAAGTCATACATAGCACAAGTCCCCTCCGGTACTTGAGGTAACAGCAGTCGCATCTTTTCACCTGCGCAGCTCGATCTCTCAGTGGCGAGGAGTAACGCGTGGGAGGCTCACGCTGCCCCCGACACTTCCTGATTCTACTGCGCAGGCGCACCAACCGACCTGTAGGAGTCGCTGTCCACAACGCCCGATCCCCACCCATCAGTTTCCCACCCTCTAATACTGCCAATTGTATTAGTACGGACGACCAGCCAAACTGAAAACAATGTGGAGAGCTGGATTCGAACATGCGAACCCAGCGTCTCCACGTTGGTGGCGAGTGCCTTGCCCACTACACCACCTAGCCGCCCGTGTATACATTTCTTTTTTGGGGAATTGAAAATCAAAAATTAATAGAACATTTATAGAAAATTAATCGAATCGAATCGTGGTCAAATGAAGAGATTTCATGATGCATTGAATCGTTGCCTGAATAATCGTAATTGAAATTAATCATTGTGAGGTTGCATCATTACACCCCTACTCCTTATACTACATCATTATTGGTAAGCAACCTCCTTATACTACATCATTATTGGTAAGCAACCTCCTTATACTACATCATTATTGGTAAGCTGCCTCCTTATACTACATCATTATTGGTAAGCTGCCTCCTTATACTACATCATTATTGGTAAGCTGCCTCCTTATACTACATCATTATTGGTAAGCTGCCTCCTTATACTACATCATTATTGGTAAGCTGCCTCCTTATACTACATCATTATTGGTAAGCAACCTCCTTATACTACATCATTATTGGTAAGCTGCCTCCTTATACTACATCATTATTGGTAAGCAACCTCCTTATACTACATCATTATTGGTAAGCTGCCTCCTTATACTACATCATTATTGGTAAGCTGCCTCCTTATACTACATCATTATTGGTAAGCTACCCCCTGATACTACATCATTATTGGTAAGCAACCTCCTTATACTACATCATTATTGGTAAGCTGCCTCCTTATACTACATCATTATTGGTAAGCTACCTCCTGATACTACATCATTATTGGTAAGCTGCCTCCTTATACTACATCATTATTGGTAAGCAACCTCCTTATACTACATCATTATTGGTAAGCTGCCTCCTTATACTACATCATTATTGGTAAGCTGCCTCCTTATACTACATCATTATTGGTAAGCAACCTCCTTATACTACATCATTATTGGTAAGCTGCCTCCTTATACTACATCATTATTGGTAAGCAACCTCCTTATACTACATCATTATTGGTAAGCTGCCTCCTTATACTACATCATTATTGGTAAGCTGCCTCCTTATACTACATCATTATTGGTAAGCTACCTCCTGATACTACATCATTATTGGTAAGCAACCTCCTTATACTACATCATTATTGGTAAGCTGCCTCCTTATACTACATCATTATTGGTAAGCTACCTCCTGATACTACATCATTATTGGTAAGCTACCTCCTGATACTACATCATTATTGGTAAGCTACTGTACCTCCGTATACTACATCATTATTGGTAAGCAACCTCCGTATACTACATCATTATTGGAGTTCAATTTTGGAACATATGGAACCTGTTCTAGTGACTGGCTGGTCATTGAGGTCCCTCCAGTTTGCTCTGAACAGGGTGAATCTGCAATTCGCTATGACGCCCCTCTAGCTCATGGAATGAACTCCTTAAAACTTTTGCAGAGTTTAAAACCTTGATCTCTAACCATTGTCAATCAAGTTGTACATGTTTTAGTTGATTTGTTATCCTTTCCTTACTTTTTGTTATATGCTGTGTGAGCTTTATTTATGCTTCTTTCTGTAATGTGAACTCGACGTCACTGTAAATGAGGGAAACCTCAGTTGCCTTTTGAGTTTAAATAAAGGTTTGAAATTAAATGTGTCTGAGTCTACATGGTCCTCATTCAAAATTATTAAAAATCTTAGAGAAGAGAGGAGAGGAGAAGAGAGAAGAGGAGTGAAGGAGGAGAAGAGAGGAGAGAAGAAGATCGGAGAGAAGGAGAAGAGAGGAGAAGAGAGGAGAAGAGAGGATAGAAGAAGAGAGGAGATGGGGGGAGAGGAGAGAGAAGGAGAAGAGAGGAGAGAAGGAGAAGAGATGAGGAGGGGGAGAGAGGAGAGAAGAAGAAGAAGAGAGGAGAGGAGGAGGGGGCGAGAGGAGAGAGGGAGGGGGAGAAGAGAGGAAAGCTAGAACACATTATTTATACTATTTTCTGTTCCTGTTATTGTATAGTGCATTAAATAACTCCTTCAGGAGCAACAACATCAACAACAAACAAACAGAGAAGCAGCCAGTTGATTTATTATATATAATATCATATCACCAAGTAGACATATTGAAACTAAACATCCACGACAACGCAGGGCAGAATATGGGGGAACAAAAGACGGAGAAAACGCAATGCTTATGATTACACATACAGTATATATAAAACCACAAGACCCATGAGGACATGGACTCTATGACGAGGAGAATGTCTGGCCCGGTGTGTTGGGAGTTCTGTTGGAACCGAACGAAGGCGGTATTTCTAGTAAAGAACGGCCTTGAGGGTATCACTGCGTCCGCGCCGCCGCCTCCAAAGCTTCTGTCTGAAGAGCTCTGTTTGATGTCGTTATATTACACTAAGTACACTAAGAGATACACACAGAGTGACCGGGGGACAGCGGGGGGGGGGGGGGGGACATGAGGTTAACGAGCTCCCCGGGGCTCCCCTGGTGATCACCGTCACTAAGGAAGGAGAGGGAACAGACCACAGAAGGTATCGCTGTCCGTTGGTTTGGATTTTAAATTCGAAACTGTAAGCGTTTTTGTAGAAACAACAACAGCCCTGCTGACAGATGGTGATGTCTGTTCCGTCCAAACGTTCGTCCTCTATGAACCTCTCTAGTCCGTGAAAGCGGTCACGAATCTGGCTGGGACGCACGCACGCGCGTCATCGGCCCTGTCCGACAAATGGACGCTAATTAAAGTCCATTTGTTGAAGTCCAAGTCAGAATTTTGTCCAAGTCCAAGTCAAAATTGTATTAAAGTCATCTTTCATCTGTTATTATGTTACATCATAGATGGCACTCTGAGCGCAGTCGCATACAGCACTGGAGTTACCTTCAGCACTGACTGAGTCACTTTCACCACTGTCTGAGTCACTTTCAGCACTGTCTGAGTCACTTTCAGCACTGAAGGAGTCACTTTCAGCACTGTCTGAGTCACTTTCAGCACTGAAGGAGTCACTTTCAGCACTGAGTCACTTTCAGCACTGAAGGAGTCACTTTCAGCACTGTCTGAGTCACTTTCAGCACTGAAGGAGTCACTTTCAGCACTGTCTGAGTCACTTTCAGCACTGAGTCACTTTCAGCACTGTCTGAGTCACTTTCAGCACTGAGTCACTTTCAGCACTGGAGGAGTCACTTTCAGCACTGGAGGAGTCACTTTCAGCACTGAGTCACTTTCAGCACTGAGTCACTTTCAGCACTGTCTGAGTCACTTTCAGCACTGAAGGAGTCACTTTCAGCACTGAGTCACTTTCAGCACTGAAGGAGTCACTTTCAGCACTGTCTGAGTCACTTGACACTTTCAGCACTGAAGGAATCACTTTCAGCACTGACCCATTCGTAATGTTGTTTATTCAGGTCACAACACTCTCAGACTAGTCAATCTGACCGCAGGTAGCAATCTACCTGGCTGAACTGGCTGAACGACAAGCTAGCAGCCAGTTATCTATGAAAATAGGTCAAGGATTGGCTGGATTTGTTTACAGGCAGCCCCAGGGAAAAGGCTTATCAGGTTTGTTTACATGGTTACTTGACCTTTTCTCATTGGTTTAATGAAACTTAATATGATGTAAACATGACAAAATAAATATTCAATGTATGTAATGTGTGTGTGTGTGTGTGTGTGTGTGTGTGTGTGTGTTGTGTGTGTGTGTGTGTGTGTGTGTGTGTGTGTGTGTGTGTGTGTGTGTGTGTGTGTGTGTGTGTGTGTGTGTGTGTGTTGTGGGGATTCACACTGACTCAGGGATCACAGAGGCAGGGATTATGTTACATCATAGATGGCACTCTGAGCGCAGTCGCATACAGCACTGGAGTTACCTTCAGCACTGACTGAGTCACTTTCACCACTGTCTGAGTCACTTTCAGCACTGAAGGAGTCACTTTCAGCACTGAAGGTTTCAGCACTGAAGGAGTCACTTTCAGCACTGTCTGAGTCACTTTCAGCACTGAAGGAGTCACTTTCAGCACTGAATGAGTCACTTTCAGCACTGTCTGAGTCACTTTCAGCACTGAAGGAGTCACTTTCAGCACTGTCTGAGTCACTTTCAGCACTGAGTCACTTTCAGCACTGTCTGAGTCACTTTCAGCACTGAGTCACTTTCAGCACTGTCTGAGTCACTTTCAGCACTGAAGGAGTCACTTTCAGCACTGAGTCACTTTCAGCACTGAAGGAGTCACTTTCAGCACTGAGTCACTTTCAGCACTGAAGGAGTCACTTTCAGCACTGAGTCACTTTCAGCACTGGAGGAGTCACTTTCAGCACTGAGTCACTTTCAGCACTGAGTCACTTTCAGCACTGTCTGAGTCACTTTCAGCACTGAAGGAGTCACTTTCAGCACTGTCTGAGTCACTTTCAGCACTGAAGGAGTCACTTTCAGCACTGAGTCACTTTCAGCACTGACCCATTCGTAATGTTGTTTATTCAGGTCACAACACTCTCAGACTAGTCAATCTGACCGCAGGTAGCAATCTACCTGGCTGAACTGGCTGAACGACAAGCTAGCAGCCAGTTTTCTATAAAAATAGGTCAAGGATTGGCTGGATTCGTTTACAGGCAGCCCCAGGGAAAAGGCTTATCAGGTTTGTTTACATGGTTACTTGACCTTTTCTCATTGGTTTAATGAAACTTAATATGATGTAAACATGACAAAATAAATATTCAATGTATGTAATGTGTGTGTGTGTGTGTGTGTTTAGGTGTGTGTGTGTGTGTGTGTGTGTGTGTGTGTGTGTGTGTGTGTGTGTGTGTGTGTGTGTGTGTGTGTGTGTGTGTGTGTGTGTGTGTGTGTGTGTGTGTGTGTTGTTTGGGGGATTCACACTGACTCAGGGATCACAGAGGCAGGGATCAGGGCACGAGGCAGCGCTGCATGCTTGATATCACACACACACACACACACACACACACACACACACACACACACACACACACACACACACACACACACACACACACACACACACACACACACACACACACACACACACACACACACACACACACACACACACACACACACACACACACACACACACACACACACACACACACTCACTCACACAATAACAATCCCCTGTCGGCGTCACATTATTGACGTGTCCTGAACTGTCCTCTGCTCCCTGTGTCTCCATCTGCCCCCTGCACTCCTAATCCACCTCTCTCCTTTCTGATAATCCACACACACACACACACACACACACACACACACACACACACACACACACACACACACACACACACACACACACACACACACACACACACACACACACACACACAGTACAGTACAAACATAATGGATGTGCTCTTACAGAGAGATACATACAGTACCACACACATACACGTCGGCACATAGACTTACAGACCTACCTACAATCACAGAGTATAAGAAGTGACCAGGCATTAAAACACTGAAATGCAACAAACACACAACACATGCACACACAACACATGCACACACACACGCACGCACGCACGAAGATGATAGCACATCAAACTCTATTCCTTCATCAGCTGACTTAGTTGAAGATGATAGCACATCAAACTCTATTCCTTCATCAGCTGACTTAGTTGAAGATGATAGCACATCAAACTATAGTCCTTCATCAGCTGACTTAGTTGAAGATGATAGCACATCAAACTATAGTCCTTCATCAGCTGACTTAGTTGAAGATGATAGCACAACAAACTCTATTCCTTCATCAGCTGACTTAGTTGAAGATGATAGCACATCAAACTATAGTCCTTCATCAGCTGACTTAGTTGAAGATGATAGCACATCAAACTATAGTCCTTCATCAGCTGACTTAGTTGAAGATGATAGCACAACAAACTCTATTCCTTCATCAGCTGACTTAGTTGAAGATGATAGCACATCAAACTATAGTCCTTCATCAGCTGACTTAGTTGAAGATGATAGCACATCAAACTATAGTCCTTCATCAGCTGACTTAGTTGAAGATGATAGCACATCAAACTCTATTCCTTCATCAGCTAACTTAGTTGAAGATGATAGCACATCAAACTATAGTCCTTCATCAGCTGCCTTAGTTGAAGATGATAGCACATCAAACTATAGTCCTTCATCAGCTGACTTAGTTGAAGATGATAGCACATCAAACTCTATTCCTTCATCAGCTGACTTAGTTGAAGATGATAGCACATCAAACTCTATTCCTTCATCCAATCCAATCCAATCCAACTTTATTTATAAAGCGCTTTAACAGCCACAGGGGCACAAAGTGCTGTACAGAGGGAGCATATTAAAAACTATAAGCAGCACTAAAAATAGATAAAAAAAAACAAGAGTAGCAAAACAGAGAAGAAAAAAAATAGGTAAACATAGGCAGCAATACAAATTTAAATAGATCAGAGTACTTAAAAAAATATATATATATATATATTTAAAAGCAAAGGACACAGTAACAGAACGATAAAACAACAACACAGTAAGACAATAAGATCATAAAATCAACAAGCTACATGGTGTCGAAAGCCAGAGAGAAAAGGTGGGTCTTAAGGAGGCCTTTGAAACGGGGCAGTGATGAGGCCTGCCTAATCTGCAGTGGCAGCTCATTCCACATTTTGGGGGCGACAACGGAGAAAGCACGGTCCCCCCTGAGCTTACGCCTAGTTGTAGGCACTACTAGGACCAGCTGGTCAGCTGACCTGAGAGAGCGAGAAGGTGTATAGACCTGCAACAGCTCAGAGAGGTAGGGTGGGGCAAGGTCATGAAGAGCTTTAAAAGCAAATACAATTATTTTAAAATGAATCCTAAAGTGCACGGGGAGCCAGTGGAGTGAGGATAAAATCGGTGAGATCATCAGCTGACTTAGTTGAAGATGATAGCACATCAAACTCTATTCCTTCATCAGCTGACTTAGTTGAAGATGATAGCACATCAAACTATAGTCCTTCATCAGGAAGGTCTTCCTCAAGGTTCATTGGAGTTAAGTTAAGTTAAGGACACCGGGGTCTGGGCCTGCCTCCTGTACTGGAGTCGGTGGACGTTCTGGAGATTCCTAGCAGAGGCTTCTCTTCCAGCCGGTTCTCCCAGTACTGGACTGTAGGTCCAGTTTCCCCTGGTTCTAGGTGGCATTGAGCTCCAGTATCACACACACACCACCCTCACACCTCTCCATCTCCCTCCAACTCCGCTGGTCTTCTCGGCTCTTTTTTACATACTGGTAGGAGGTCTTTGGAGGTCCAACTGACTTGATTTATTATCCATCTAAGGCAGTGCTTCCCAATCCTCTCCTCGAAGCACCTCAGCCGGTCCATGTATTTGTTAAATTCCACCACCAGCACACCTGATTCAACTTAACAAGCTCTTTATTAGTTGAATCAGGTGTGCTGGTGGTGGAATTTAACAAATACATGGAATGGCTGGGGTGCCTCGAGGAGAGGTTTGGGAACCACTGATCTAAGGTATCTCTATCCATTCATCCATCCATCCCTTCATCCATCTACCTATGTATCTCTCATCCCTCCCTCTCCCCATCCATCCATTTATCCATCCCTATCTATCTAGGCCTCCTCTATCCTTCCTTCCATCCATCCTGCCTTGCTCCACCCTCTGTCCTCTTATCCATTCTTTCATCTCTGAATTCTGTCACTTCATCCCTTAATCCCTGCTACAGTTTCATCATTATATAATAAAATAGAAACACCCACACCCACACAAACAAACACACACACGCATGCACGCACACACACATAAACACATACCCACACACACACAAACAAACAAACACACACACTCACAAACACACACAAACGCACGCACACACACACACACGTAAACACACACACACACAAACATGCACGCACACACACACACGCGCACATACACACACACACACGCACACCCACACACACGCACGCACACCCGCACACACACACCACCGTCCCGTCCATCTCACCATTTCTCATCACCCTCTGATGAGTTGGTGTCCTGCTCGTTGGACATTGGCTCCATTCAGCCTCAGTCCCATCCAGTAGCCAATGACAGGACACACTGAGGCTCGCCGACCTCGCCAGCCGGCTCAGCATTCGCCAGGGGCCCCGTCAGACGACGGCCATGTTGGGGTCCGGGCGGCGAGGAGTGGCTGGGAGAAGCAGAGTGGGAGGGACATCAGCGGAGAGGGGGAGGAGGAATGAGAGACCTGGAGGACGGGAGAGAGAGAGATAGAGAGAGAGAGAGAGAGAGAGAGAGAGAGAGAAACAGGAGGGGGAGAAGGGGTGAGATAATGTTTATTACATTGTATAATAATATAATAGTGCGTTACATTACATTATATATCATATCACATGTTATATTACATTATATGATATTATATTATATTGGGGTGGGGGTCAACATGGAGGATAGAGGCTAAAACACATGAGAGATGTTGGCGGTGAAACAAATTAGGCCTACATATGGTTATTAGATTACTTTAGATTAGATTAGATTAAAATGTATTGTCATCATACAGCACAAGTACAGTACAAATAAAATAAGTTTGGCATCCAACCAGAGTGCAAATGTAACAGTAAAGTGCAATAGTAATATACAATGTATAATGTATAAATAATGGGTATAAAACTACTGTACATGCTATAATACAGAGCTATGGGATATATGCAGGTCTACAAGAAAGTATATAGAGAGGTTATATCCAGGTATTTTCAGACATTATGTATAATGCGGTAAATATAAAAATATAAATGTAAATATGCGGTATATACAGTACATGCTATCATACAGCTAAGGGGTTGTCAGCCCTCTGCTTCGCCGCACAGCGCCCCCTAGCTGTGATATAATAACCATATACCACAGCTCGTTGTGAGCTATTGCATAAGTCTACTTCTGTCGCTTGTTGTAGTCGTCACTGTTGTGCTATTAACTCATTCCCCGCCAAAGGACGAGTATACTCGTTATTGGCCGGCAATCGTGGGACGCCAACAATGAGTATACTCGTTATTTGATCGTTATTTCTTTTATTCGCTATTTCCAATTGTTATCCATCCAGGGAGACTGTGTAACCAGGGCCGCCTCAGGGGGTGTGCAAGCAGTGCGGTCGCACAGGGCCTCGCGGGAAGGGGGGTCTCGCAAAAAAAAAAAAAAAAAAAATTTATTTGTTTTTTTTTTTGTTTTTTTTTGTTTTTTTGCGAGGCCCCCCTTCCCGCGAGGCCCTTTTTCATCACAGACCTAAAATCTAGTTTTGCTTATATGCTTATATATTTCACATTAGACACGTTTGTAGAATGTGTCTGACTTCCTGGCTCTGCAGACTGCAGTTTTCCGGTTTCTGCGGATTTGCTGCTCTACAGATTTTAGGATAGTGTTTCCGGCCCGTCCGCCGACCGCCGTAATACCAAATAGAAGAAGAAGACACACGAGGTAGATAATTCAGCGCTATTCAGAGGAGCGAGGCGAGTGGATGTCTTTTCAAAAGAAGGAGAAGAGAACTTGTGAGCAGATAAATCTGTTAGGCAGCAATATGCCGAAAGGTGTCCAGTCTGCCGGAAAGTACTCGAAGAAGAAGAAGAAGAAGAATTACACCGTGGGCCAAGTCTCCTTCCAACTTTACCATTGGCGCCGGCCAATGGTATCATTCATTGATACTGCGTTATGTGAGTCAACCTATGATTATATACCCGCCGTGGACCTGTCCTGACCTATCTATCTTTCTCTCTCTCTGGAGCCAAACTGGTCGACTAGCTAATATATAGTACTACTAGTAGCTAACTGTGTGTGCCTGGTGAGAGCACCTGGCTGTATGTAGACAGTAGCCGCATAGCTTGTTAGCTGTTAGCTAACGCAGAAGCAAGCTATGCGGCTACTACATGCAGCCAAGTGCCTGATTGAGCTAACTGTTAGCCAGTTAGCTGTTTAGCATCAGCTGGGAACGTTCGTTTGATGCTATCAGTTAGCCTTGAGAATAGCAGGCCCTGGCACTCTGACTACGACATCATCTTTGACAGAAGATGTAGTCGGGCCTGCACCATGACAAGGCTCTGGCCATAGCTTTGTCCCGACAGCGAGAGGCCTTTCGTCAACGTGGAGACCTGTGTTGCAGGCCTTTCGCCCTGCGTTCCTCGTGCAGGTAAAATGTCATGACATTACCCCACTCTTCCTTCCTTCCCCTCCCGAATGTTTTGTTAATAACGATGTTTTTTTCCAGGCAAAACATATGCTACTTCACAACATTTGGAGATACGACATGTGCTGTGTGTGAATGGTCGTTTGTGTAGCTTGGGTAGCGTTGGGCCGTTGGCCAAAGCTGTGTGTCACGTGGCCTGGTGTCACAGTACCTGGCTAGCCTATTTAGCTGATGTCGGCCATTGGCTCCTTGCTGCTTTGGTTTCTCTGGTATAGACGCTCTTCTTGTTGGATTTAAGTGTTGATCTTTGTCCTTTTGAATCTCTCATACATGCTATAGTCTCTCTCTAACACACACACACATGACAAACACACATGTTCTCTCTCTCTCTCTCTCTTTCTAACACACACAGTCTGCCTATGGCGGCCTTTCTCGATGGCTAGGCTGTGCTCAAGGATCTTCAGTCACAGTGCTCAGGTATTCTGCCACTGTGTACTCTCTGTTTAGGGCCAAATAGCATTTCAATTTCTTTCCAATGTGTCTCTCTCTCTCTCTCTCTCTCTCTGTACACTGTATATTGACTGTAGAACGGGAGCTCTCTCTCGCTCTCTATTTTGCTATATGTTGACTGTATCATGCCCCGCCTCGGGCAGCGCTATTATTTAAGAATATGTTGACTGTATAAAAAAAATAAAAATAAAAAATATATATATATATATAATTTTTTTTTTTTTTTACCTTTGGGGGGGGGGGGGGGGGGGGGGGGGGGCTCGCGTTAAATCTCGCACAGGGCCTCGCATTTCTCCCAGGCGGCCCTGTGTGTAACCATAGGGAATTAGTCTGAGATCGCAACGGTCCGATACCGCCGCCTGGTGGTATGCGATGTCGCACTTCCTTTCTGACTCTGTGTATGTGGCTGTGCGTCATTGAAAGCCATCCGGGCGGAATTTTCTTGTAACATGGATCAAGATATTCACCCGATCGCATTGAATCGCTTTCGGGACGCAAGATTCATTATGCTGTTGGGGGTTATGGCGTGGGCCAAATGGACATACGATCTAGCAGATGGCAATCACATAATTGGAATATTCTTTTTGGAGTCTCATCGGCCACAGGTAAGAGCACTTTAATGTCAATTTCAGCTTGGTTGTCCATTGTTTCGCCCTGATCAGCGTATGCTGTTGTACTAACGAATGCCGTTATTGAAAATCAATAAATCAGAAACGACCCCCCCCCCCTTTCATGCATTCATGATGGAACATAATATACAGATCATATGCATTTAAATGTTTTATTGTAGCGTGTATAGGGACGAAATGCCAATGGATTAAGTATAATATGCGTCGCGGCCTATTACTAGCCTCCCAGGAATTACCCTAAACCGCTCTAAAACCATACTTATATTCACCACGGTATAAAACGGGAATGTATGGATGGAAAAATTATTCCTTTTTCACATCTTGAACGATAGATACTCGCTGTCAAATGGGCCATAGTATTGCATCCATAGCTATAATATATATAGTTATAGCCCTGCAAACAAGGTGAGCGACTCCATTGGTTTAATGCGTGGCAGCACATAGTCATATCCCGTTCCCAGCGTGGCAGTCAATGAGTTAAGTGTGCCTGTGTTTTAAATGTCTACTCCATTGCATGGCTACAGATGAAAAATGCTATAGAAAGAAATACATTTAATGAATTACATTAGATATATATATATATAGTTTTTATTTTTCTTAAATTTGCTTGTGAATTAAAGAGAAACGTGTCTATATAACAATGTATGTATCTTTATTCCGTATCGTTGCTATGGTGACCCATCATCACTACTGAGTGCGCCAGAGGAGGGCGCCAGACTCACTACAACGGCTCTGCCGTGGAAGCCAGAGGATTCATGATGACCTGAGCTGACCTCACTGTTCCTGGTCAACTGTATACTGTAGCTGTGAGCTGCTTGTCCTCACAGCATGTCGCCTTGCAAACTGACATGACAAGAGGACACTTGAACAGAGGGACACGTAGTGGCCATTATAAAAATCATTTCAGGGTGAAATCATAGCAGTAGCCAAATCGGAAGCGAATAGTGAATGCAAAGAATAGTGTATACAGTAGTAAAAAAAAAAAAAAAAAAGTATTGAAGTATTTTTTTGACTACAACTCATGCTTTTTGTACATCACAACTAGACACTCACACCTGCTGCCCAGTACAGCCACTCTTTCACTACTGACTACTGAACAGCTCCACTGAGTTGGGATTAAGTGCCTTGCTTTTAGATTCGATTAGATTAAACTGTATTGTCATTATGCCAGTTAGGGTACCTTATGTATAATACTACACCTGTGTACACTGTATATTTGACTTACTCATAGTATATATTCAGAAGTGTTATTGACCATATGTATTGTAATACAGACCCTCATCTACACTGCTTACTTGCTCATATTCCTATATTCAGTGCTTAATTGTATTGCCTATATTTATGTCTTCTACTGTACCATGCCCAAATTGCCCATACAGTACCTGTACCTCCCCTCCCCACTCTCCCATGCTGCTATGACACCTGCATTTCCCCAAGGGGATCAATAAAGGAATATCTCATCTTATCTTATTAGTGCGTCTGCTTAATGTAAACAGTAAAGTGCAACAGCAATATCCAATGTACAGGTGATAACATATACAAATTAGTACTACTGAGTAATAGTGCTAATCAGATGTATGTACAGAGTTGTAGTATTAATATGTACAGTGATACAGGTATAAAGACACTATGGTAGTAAGACATACTGGCCAGCAGCGTAACTAGTAAGGATTACTCAGAGAGGGCCCCACCATGCAGCCTCCCTGTCCCTCAGAGAGGGCCCCACCATGCAGCCTCCCTGTCCCTCAGAGAGGGCCCCACCATGGAGCCTCCCTGTCCCTCAGAGAGGGCCCCACCATGGAGCCTCCCTGTCCCTCAGAGAGGGCCCCACCATGCAGCCTCCCTGTCCCTCAGAGAGGGCCCCACCATGGAGCCTCCCTGTCCCTCAGAGAGGGCCCCACCATGCAGCCTCCCTGTCCCTCAGAGAGGGCCCCACCATGCAGCCTCCCTGTCCTTCAGAGAGGGCCCCACCATGCAGCCTCCCTGTCCCTCAGAGAGGGCCCCACCATGGAGCCTCCCTGTCCCTCAGAGAGGGCCCCACAGTGCAGCCTCCCTGTCCCTCAGAGGGGGCCCCACCATGCAGCCTCCCTGTCCCTCAGAGGGGGCCCCACCATGCAGCCTCCCTGTCCCTCAGAGAGGGCCCCACCATGCAGCCTCCCTGTCCCTCAGAGGGGGGGCCCACCAATATTATTACATTGGCCTGTGAGCATTCAGAATTGACATGTATCTATTTGGGTGTATTATGCGGAGGTCCTTCTAGACACTACACCCTATTTGTATTTATTTATTACTCAAATATATTTATATTTATATATATAATTTTTCCTTAAAAAAAGCTGCATTCTGTACTTTATTGTTTGCATTTTGTACTTCATTTTGTACTTTAGGTTGTACTTTAGTTTGTATATTGTATATTTTGTATTTTGTGTATTTTGTGTTTGGCCTTTATTCTTTATTCTTTTAACGTTTTACTGTATGAAGCACAGTCTCAGGAGGCTCACACAGAACCAAGCACTTCACTGTAATGTTTATTTATTTATTTTACCTTTATTTAGCCAGATAAAACATTAAGAACAGGTAATGTACATGTACTTTACGTGTGACAAATAAAACAAAACGTGAAACTCGAACTAGAACGTGTAGTCCACTGCAGGGCCGACGTTTTTAAAATGATCTCACCCATTCAGGGTTTTCTCAAAATTCCATCTTAGAATCCCAGAGCTCTCTATAGCGTTCGACAGCAAGCTGGCTCTGTGAGATCGTAACGCTTGATAGCGATGAACATTGCACTGGAGGAAGGATGTCGTTGGCGAGCGGGAATCACCTGCATAATAGTGATGAGGAGGTTCATCGTGTCTCCCGTTCTTAAATGGAGCGATCACAGATTAGTCTGCTAATAATGGCATCGTTTGTGTCATTTCAAGAGTGACGAGCTTACACACACCATCTGTCGCCGAATACATTCAAATCATTTCCCCGCCAATTAGTACGGCTTGGAGCAGAAAATCTATGAGCAAAATCATAGATCAAATCACTCAATTTACCATCAGGCAGAGCGGTTCCCCAAAGTGGGGTCCTTGACCGGGCTCTCCAGGGGGTCCCGAGCAGAATAAGGGAACAGTTTAATTTCACTAGATACTTTCATTCAGCAGACGCAGTAAACACAATGCAGTCATGTGTAGACATGACACAATCAAAGGCGTCACTTTTAGCACACAACGTACGCTATAGAAAACAACGCAATACTGTACTACTCATATCTAATAATAATAATAATTTCTTCAATTTATATAGCACCTTTCAAGGAACCCAAGGGACTTAACAGAGGATGGGGACAAACTAAGGGGAAGGAAATCAGAGGGACATTATACCTCTATCATGTAAAGAGGGAGACAAACTAAGGGGAAGGAGATCAGAGGGACATTATACCTCTATCATGTAAAGAGGGAGACAAACTAAGGGGAAGGAGATCAGAGGGACATTATACCTCTATCATGTAAAGAGGGAGACAAACTAAGGGGAAGGAGATCAGAGGGACATTATACCTCTATCATGTAAAGAGGGAGACAAACTAAGGGGAAGGAAATCAGAGGGACATTATACCTCTATCATGTAAAGAGGGAGACAAACTAAGGGGAAGGAAATCAGAGGGACATTATACCTCTATCATGTAAAGAGGGAGATGAACTAAGGGGAAGGAAATCAGAGGGACATTATACCTCTATCATGTAAAGAGGGAGATGAACTAAGGGGAAGGAAATCAGAGGGACATTATACCTCTATCATGTAAAGAGGGAGACAAACTAAGGGGAAGGAAATCAGAGGGACATTATACCTCTATCATGTAAAGAGGGAGACGAACTAAGGGGAAGGAAATCAGAGGGACATTATACCTCTATCATGTAAAGAGGGAGACGAACTAAGGGGCCGGAAAGCAGAGGGACAGTTGGGTAAAGGAGGGATTGGCATTTGGTGAAGAGGTGAGATTTGAGTAGTGATTTGAAGGAGTCCTGGGATGTAGCGTTGCGGACGTCTGGAGGGTGGGAGGGAGTTCCAGAGGGTGGGCGCGGCAACACAGAAGGCTCCGGGACCAACAGGGCGACAGTTATTCTCTAATAACTAGTAAGATCTTCTGGGACAAAATACTCTTTTCATTTGAAAGGGCTGTGGCCTAAAGCACAATAGAGCTGCTGGACGTGAACTCATCGCTCACTACACTTCCCCGGCTGTGGCAGTAGATGGCATGAGAGTGTGAGCGATTCCAGAACAGACCTCAAACTGTCAAATACTGCAAAGAGGGCTCATCATGCATAATCTATGAACAGTTGAACACACACACACACACACACACACACACACACACACACACACACACACACACACACACACACACGCAGGCACACAAGCATGCATGTCCATTCGCATTTGAGCGCACACAAACACAACTAGTGATCTCAGCGCTCTTGCACCCACTGCGATAACATCTCTCATAACACAAGTTACAACACACACACACACACACACACACACACACACACACACACACACACATGCGCTTGTATCAGGGTGGCGGGAGGAATAGTCTAGCGGTGAGAGCACTCACGACAATCACACAATCATCGTTGGTTCGACTCCCGGTCATGGTGTCTGCTGATGCAAAAAGTAAACATATTACTAGTGGCTATAACATAACGTACATTATGTACCTTTTTTCCTGTGGTTGATTAGTATTTTATTTATGTTTTCTGGTGAGACCATGTTGATATTAGTTATGTGTGATGCTGAAATCCTAGTTACACAGTGGTTCCCAACTTTTTTTGTCCAAGACACCCCGCAAATATGTTTTCCCCCCTTGGCACCAAAACAAAATAAAATAATGAATATAATGAAAATAATGAATACAGTAGATTAAATATTAAGAATATTCCAAATTTCAAATGAATAATTGAACATAGTTAAAAACACACAGGCAGAGGCTATGATGATATTTACAGATGATGAAGCGCCTGCTACTGAGGAAGAGAGCTACTGTAGATATATTGTGAAACCAGACTTTCTTGCACTTTCCATACCCCCCCCCTCTCTCTCTCTCTCTCTCCCTCTCCCCCCCCCCCCCCCCCCCCCACTCTCTCTCTCCCTAAGCACGTTGACAGTGCTCTCTGAGGAGGAGGAACATTGCCTCTGCAGCAGAATTTACAGTACCTGAAATTCCGGGGGCTGGTCTCAGTGGATGCATTTAAAGTCATTCTTAATTCTTAATGAATATCTGGCTGCAGATGTTTTGAATGATTTATATTGTAATGATTTTTTGACGATTATGTAAATTATTGAATTGTAAAATGTGTTTATGTCTGCAACCTTGTTAACTGTGCTGCTGCCCGACTTCCACACACCTCTTGTAAAAATCTGATTTATTTATTTATTTATTTAATACAAATAAATAAAAATGTAAAATGTGTCTCCAGAAACGATCCAAGCTCAGTCCATAGTGGGTGCGCTGGCCTGGTACAGCACTGAAACACAGGGATGCTGTAGGTCTCTGACACAGCACTGAAACACAGGGATGCTGTAGGTCTGACACAGCACTGAAACACAGTGATGCTGTAGGTCTGACACAGCACTGAAACACAGGGATGCTGTAGGTCTGACACAGCACTGAAACACAGGGATGCTGTAGGTCTGACACAGCACTGAAACACAGGGATGCTGTAGGTCTGACACAGCACTGAAACACAGTGATGCTGTAGGTCTGACACAGCACTGAAACACAGGGATGCTGCAGGGCTGGCACAGCACTGAAACACAGTGATGCTGTAGGTCTGACACAGCACTGAAACACAGGGATGCTGTAGGGCTGACACAGCACTGAAACACAGGGATGCTGCAGGTCTGACACAGCACTGAAACACAGGGATGCTGTAGGTCTGTCACAGCACTGAAACACAGGGATGCTGTAGGTCTGACACAGCACTGAAACACAGTGATGCTGTGGGTCTGACACAGCACTGAAACACAGGGATGCTGTAGGTCTGACACAGCACTGAAACACAGGGATGCTGTAGGTCTGACACAGCACTGAAACACAGTGATGCTGTAGGTCTGACACAGCACTGAAACACAGGGATGCTGTAGGTCTGACACAGCACTGAAACACAGGGATGCTGTAGGTCTGACACAGCACTGAAACACAGGGATGCTGTAGGTCTGACACAGCACTGAAACACAGGGATGCTGTAGGTCTGACACAGCACTGAAACACAGTGATGCTGTAGGTCTGACACAGCACTGAAACACAGTGATGCTGTGGGTCTGGCACAGGGGGACCAGTGTGCGTTGTCTGGTCCATTTGTAGGTCATTCTTTGGTGGCCAAACTAGCAGTTGATGCTGTGGAGAGAGAGAGCTGAATGGAACCCGGAGCTAGTCAGATTCAGATTCAGATTCAGATCAGATGGTTTTATTTACCTTATCAACAAGTAGTACTGTGGAATTCTTAATCAAACGTAGTCGTAGTCTTTAATATGGGGGAATGAATTATTATTATGTAAATACGCATTCAGTACAGAGTATAGCCTATTTAAATGTATATCCCATTTTAAAATATGAACAGTATAGTTTAATAGTTTAGTTTAATAGTTTAATTAGCTTACAAACAACATCTTTACATGTAAGCTGTGTGGTACAATTGATTATGTAGTGTACTATGAGTGTACTCAGCCACTGAGTAAGGGCTTAGATATTTGTCACGCTGGCCGACAGAGAGACCGGATCCCAGCAAATTCGTTACATGAAGTAGGAGCAGAACGCTGTCTCCGGAGGATCCAAACCGGGAGATTTCTTCTTCTTTTTTGTACAAATACTGATTTAAGAGACCCTTCGCGGCTGTAGGAGTAGAATCGCATGTGGTGCAGCGTCAAGAGCACCGTTGTGGTTCACAAACAGAGACGTTCCAGCAGACAGACAGACACACACACACACACACACACACACACACGAGCGCGCGCGCCTCCTCAGGGCTGTACAGTGCGACGAGGTTATCGCAAATCGTGCGAGTGGAAAATAATATCTCCCCTTCTCGCTCTCTCACTCTCTCCTCTCTCTCTCCCTCCATCCCCCTTGTTTTCTCTCTATCCCCTTCGATCTTTCTCTCTCTCTATATCCCCTCATCTTCGCTCTCTCTCTCTCCCCTCCACTTCTCTCTCTCTCTCTACCTTTCTATGTCTCTCTCTATCTCCCCTCCCCTTCACTCTGTCTCTCTCCACTCTCTCTCTACCTCACTCTCTCTCTTTATCCCTACCCCTCTCTATCTATTGCTGTGGCCCCCAAGAGCTCTGGTAATTTTTTTTTTTTTTTTTTTAACATTAATCTTGGGTTAAAAAATAGCGGCGTTAAAAGAATTGTGGGTTAATGCGTTAATAAAGCTTTAACTTTGACAGCCTTAGTTATTACACATTCTTACACATACATGTATGTTGAACATCTGAGGTATTGATGAAGTAACAAAGGAAAAAGCCAAAATCACCTACTCCTCAGACATTCTTTGACAATTTTACCGCCCAAAATACAAAAAAGATCCAGGCGGAATAGGTGACAAAGGGTTGAAGAAATATTGTCTGAACTGTCAGATGCAAACTGGCTGTATGACATAACCGAGCATCTCGCTCAATTGAATAAGAAGCTGTAGGGACGCAAACAAGTCCCACCCAAAACTTGACCAATATAGTTGTGAACTGAGACAACCCTTATTTTGTTATTTTTGAGTTACAGTTGTGTGTTTATGCAGACACATAATAGCAATTTCATTACGAATTGAAAATGGGGGACCCTGATGTAAACAAGTCGAAAGTCTTTCTCTGGTCTGCATCCCCTTAACAATTGTGTGTATTTAGCTGTACTGTACTGTACCCATTCTGCAATCTGTTAATTAAAGTTAATTAAACTAATAAATAAAATTAATAAAATTAATCTTCCATTAGTTGGATGTATGGCCTCTGCAAGGTTGTGTGCAGCCATTTGTTTTTGTAACATCTGCTACATCTGTCCCACGTGTTCTTTGCAGCTCACAGTTGTTAGTTCTGCCCCCTTGACTGTGACAAAAAGGTTTTGAACAAACTTAATGTCATAGCTTGTATTTGATGATATTCTTCTTTGTTATTTACTTGAATGGTTTGATCATTGATTGATTGAGTAATATGGGGTTCTGATAAACTAAAATTATTTGTTAAAATAACATAAGCTAACATATATTTTTACATCTATGCAAATGCATATGCAATATGTATAACTTGAATAAGTAATAAATACAGAAACAATATGTTTAACAATATGTAAATGAGTAGCTACATTTATTTTACATCACATTAACATTTATACGGTCTTTGGCCCTTTGAGGGCAACCATAATGCTCATGTGGCCCTCTGTGAAAATGAGTTTGACACCCCTGCTTTAGACGATAAACACATACACACACCAACGTATATTTTGTATACCACATTTCACCAAAACGTGAGAGAGAGACTTGTTTGACCAACGTCTTTGGGCTTTGACCTTTGACCTCTCCAGTGGGGCAGATCAGGCTAGCACCCCCCCCCCAGACCCTCAGGCCACGCCGGGGCACAACAACAAACACCGGAACCGCCCGGCGTGCTCGACTCAGACGTCTCCAGAGCGTAATGGGCGCCGACCCAAAAACCACAAGAACAGCCAGCGAAGAAGTCGTCAGCGACTCACGGATAAAGCCGGTGGTGCTTTTAATGTGACGTGCGGCAGCAGGAGGAGCAGATGCGCTTCAGCCCTGCGGCTTTTCCTCAGCCGCTCGGAGACGCGGCCGTGACCTCTATTAGCCAGGAACCTGCCGCTGAGAAACACACCGCTCGTTCACATCATCCACACACATCATCCACACAGATCATCCACACAGATCATCCACACACATCATCCACACACATCATCCACACACATCATCCACACAGATCATCCACACAGATCATCCACACACACATCATCCATACAGATCATCCACACACACATCATCCACACACATCATCCACACAGATCATCCACACACACATCATCCATACAGATCATCCACACACATCATCCACACAGATCATCCACACAGATCATCCACATAGATCATCCACACAGATCATCCACACACATCATCCACACACATCATCCATACAGATCATCCACACACATCATACACACAGATCATCCACACAGATCATCCACACAGATCATCCACACACATCATCCACACACATCATCCACACATATCATCCACACACATCATCCACACACATCATCCACACACATCATCCACACAGATCATCCACACACATCATCCACACACACATCATCCACACACATCATCCACACACGTCATCCAAACACATCATCCACACACATCATCCACACACATCATCCACACACACATCATCCACACACATCATCCACACACATCATCCACACAGATCATCCACACACATCATCCACACACATCATCCACACACACATCATCCACACACATCATCCACACACATCATCCACACACATCATCCACACACACATCATCCACACACATCATCCACACACACATCATCCACACACATCATCCACACACATCATCCACACGCATCATCCACACACACATCATCCACACACATCATCCACACACACGTCATCCACACACACGTCATCCACACACATCATCCACACAGATCATCCACACACACGTCATCCACACACATCATCCACACACGTCATCCACACACACGTCATCCACACACATCATCCACACACACATCATCCACACACATCATCCACACACATCATCCACCACACATCATCCACACACATCATCCACACACACATCATCCACACACATCATCCACACACATCATCCACACAGATCATCCACACACACATCATCCACACGCATCATCCACACACATCATCCACACACACGTCATCCACACACACGTCATCCACACACATCATCCACACACACATCATCCACACACATCATCCACACACATCATCCACACACATCATCCACACACATCATCCACACACATCATTAGGGATGGGTACCGTTCACATTTTAACTGACACTGTGAATCGATACCGGTACCCAACGGTACCTTTTTTTCGGTACTTTAGTCTCAAACTTCAACACTTTCGACTGTTTTCGGCTTGCCATTGCCCCGACTGCTTTGTTGTTGAATCAAGTCAAATCATAGGTAAGCGTATATTGTGCGTGTGAACGTTGACATGAGAAAAAAAAAAGTTTAAAAGAAAAATAAATAAAGTAAAAGAAATATATATATATATATTTTTACAGTACCGAAATCTGGCACCGACGGATCTCACGTGAATCGGTAGTCGGTAGTACCGACGTGATTCGGTAGGTACCTTTAAAAGTACATAATTCGGTACCCATCCCTACAGATCATCCACACAGACATGATCAAAAACACAACACTAAAATAGTAGTGAGGAAATGTCAGTAAGGGGGTGGCATTCCCGTGGCCGTACATGACGGTGTGAGTGGGCGCGCAGGCTGTTTGTGTTTTCCTTCGGTGTGAGGTGTTTGGGGGATTGGCTGTTCCGGAGGGGGGTTCACACGCCTTCGAGCAACATTGTACTTATTTTACGCCTATTCTTATGTCTGCACGTTTACGTTGCACTACTTTTATTGTCTTTTATACCTATTCTTATGTCTGCAATTTATGCATTGTTTTGATTCTGTCAACTATATGCAGATTTTATGCCTATGTTCATTTTATGCTATTTGCTGTGGGACACTCTGGGCTGCGGCCCATGTGTGAAAGGTGCTATATAGATAGTTATTCATATTTATTATTATTATTATATTGTAAAACATTTATGCATTGAAATGTCTGTAAGTCTCGACGGCCTTGAAAATGAGGGTGACCTCAATTGTCCTTTTCGACAATCTGTTATTGCAACAACAGTATAAGCGACCGGTTTGCACACTAACAATAAAACGTGCATGTGTAACAAATACATATACATCAAAACAATGTCACCAAAAGATAAATATCCTTCCATAGAAATATGAAACCTTTGCACCTGTATGGGTGTATTACTGTCTCCCAGTATGTAGCGTCTTCAGCAGAAGGGGAAATCAACCGCAGTCAGGTCTAGGATATACGGTCTGGTTCTAAAAGCATATTGCAGGGAGTGCCTTCCCTCTGAAGCTCCTGACACCCCCAGCACCCAGCTGTCTCCTCACGGCCTGTGCAGCCTTCATGGTGTTCAATAGAGACGGTTAAGGATTTATAATTGGATCAGTCATTTTCACAGTTCTGGCGGATTTAATCCCTGAACTCTTTTAACTTCTCTCCTCTCATCTCTCCCCCTGCCTCTATTCTCATCTCATCTCTCTCTCCTCCTGTCTCTATTCTCCTCTCCTCTGCTCTCTCTCCTCCTGTCTCTATTCTCCTCTGCTCTCGCTCTCATCCTGTCTCTATTCTCCTCTGCTCTCTCATCATGTCTCTATTCTCCTCTGCTCTCTCCTCCTGTCTCTATTCTCCTCTGCTCTCTCCTCCTGTCTCTATTCTCCTCTGCTCTCTCCTCCTGTCTCTATTCTCATCTGCTCTCTCTGCTCCTGTCTCTATTCTCCTCTGCTCTCTCCTCCTGTCTCTATTCTCCTCTGCTCTCTCCTCCTGTCTCTATTCTCCTCTGCTCTCTCTCCTCCTGTCTCTATTCTCATCTGCTCTCTCTCCTCCTGTCTCTATTCTCATCTGCTCTCTCTCCTCCTGTCTCTATTCTCCTCTGCTCTCTCTCATCCTGTCTCTTTTCTCCTCTGCTCTCTCTCCTCCTCTCTCTATTCTCCTCCTGTCTCTATTCTCCTCTGCTCTCTCTCCTCCTCTCTCTATTCTCCTCCTGTCTCTATTCTCCTCTGCTCTCTCTCTCCTCCTGCCTCTCTTCTCTTTTCTTCCTGTCTCTCTTCTCCTCTCCATCTTGCTGGGTGCAGACAGTATAATCGGTTCCTCTTCTACCTGCTCCTCCCTCCTTTCTGATTCCTTCACTTACAGCAATCTTCTTCAAGTTTCAAGTTTGCTTTCATTTGTCACGTATAAAGTATGTGTACATTACAGTGAAATGCGTGGTTCTGTATGAGCCCCTGAGAATGTGCTAAAAGAGGAATAAGTCCCAACACTATACAATATACAAACTAAAGTACAACTTAAGTACAACCCCTTCTTCTTCTTCTGCTTCTTCTTCTCATCTGCTCTTCTCATGTTTCTGTCAGCTCATTATTTCACTGGCCTCATTGACTATGTATGGCTGTCATTTCTCTGCCAGCTAACATAATTACCAAGCTATGGGCGCGTTCGCGTGTGAGTTTATTGCTTGTGTTTATGCATTTGTGAGTACATCTGTGTGGCTGAGCACATGTTGCATGGATGTGTGTGTTTGTGTGTGTTCATGTGTGTGTGTGTGTGTGTGTGTGTGTGTGTGTGTGTGTGTGTGTGTGTGTCATGTATTTGTGAGTACATTTGTGAGGCTGAGTGCATGTTGCATGCATTTGTGTGTGTGTGTGTGTGTGTGTGTGTGTGTGTGTGTGTGTGTGTGTGTGTGTGTGTGTGTGTGTGTGTATGTGTGTGTGTGTGTGTGTGTGTGTGTGTGTGATGGGGGAGGATATACTGTATGTGTGTGTTCATGTGTACATTTGTGAGTATGCATGCATGAGAGTGTGTCTGCGTGTGTGCATGTGGTATGAGTTGTGTCCGTGCGAGCACACGTTTGTTTGTGTGTTTGTGCATTCAATCTTTATTTAATCTTGAATGATCAGTGAGAGCAAGCTCCGATTTACAATGATGTTGAGAGTTCTTACCGGCATAATAAAATGGTAACAACACAAAAGAAAGATAAGGAGAAGAAAATCAGCTTAGATAAAGCAGACAATGAATAAATAGGACAATAACACAAGATGCAAAAAAGAAAAAAAAGAAAAGAACAATTTCAATTTCAAAATCAAAAACGGTCACAGACAGAAATAGGGAGATTTGTAAACATGGTTTTAAACTGTCCATACTGTGGGTTCGTGTGGTATTGCTTTTTAGAAAGAGCTAGGACTCGGGGCGGTTAGGTGGCCGAGCGGAGATTGCGTTCGTCACCAACCCCGGAGCTGTGAGCTGGATTCGCCTGTTCGAATCCAGCTCACAGCTCCGGGGTTGTCACCAGCTTGGCTGGCCGTCCACACTAATACAATTGGCTGTATTAGAGGGTGGGAGAAGCTGGCGGGGTGGGTCCGGGTTGTTGTAAAAAACAGCGACTCCTACAGTTCGGTCGGGGCGCCTGCTAAGCGTGGATAGGACTTGAGGGGGATAGTGTGATCCTCCCACACGCTACGCCCTCTCAATGAGAATCCGCGCTGCCAGGTGAAAAGAAGCGGTGATTGGCTGGACGTGTGTCGGAGGAAGCACGTGGTAGCCTCCACTCTCCCAGATGATCTGACTGTGGGGGGTAAGTGCGCAGCGACCAGGAAGGGACTGGGAATTGGCATACGACTAACATTGGGATGGGAGAAAATCGGAGGAAAATGGAGGGGGAAAAAGATCAAT
>NC_140178.1:20670164-20726722 GCF_963971535.1 Notolepis coatsorum
TGAGACTACTCCCGGTCTGAGACTACTTCTGTGTGTGTGTGTAACCAAATGCATACCTACATGTATGACCTATATCTAATATCTAAACCTCTGTCTATCTAGTGTGTGTATATGCATGGCATCAAATCAAAGTGTGTGTTGCCTGTATTGATCAGTCACACTATACCCCCATTCAGCTGTAATTGTTCCCTGCTGGGCCTTTGTTTCATGGTGTGAATTAGTCATTGAAATTAACATTGACATCACATTGAATTCTGGGAAGGAGTGTAGTTCCCTTATCATTAGCTGAATTCACTGAATTCTCTTCAGAGGCTCCTGCTGCAAATAGGTAATGACTGTACCAGAATGTTTGATAGGACATTGATTGAAAACTATCGTCTCAAATTTGACAATTGATGGCTTATTTTGAAGGTATGAATCTGTAATTTTATATTATGTAACAAAAAAAAAGGGGGAAATTCTCAGGAGGAGGAGCTATTTAGGTTAGATTCCTAAGGATTAAACAAACAACACACGGCAGCACCCACTCTCCACACTTTAGATCACCTAAACACACTTTATATTTATTGGTAAAGGATTTGCACTACAACTCGTACACCTTACTGTAAATTGTACCTAAATTGTACCTCATCCCATTTCTGCTTTGCACTATATAGTATTGTATATTAGTACATTGCATAGTATATTGTATGGTAACTCAGTTACTTCTATTCTGCATCGAACATTGTACATATGTCTATACTGAACACTGTGACCTCTATTTTTACTTCTATTTTACATGCTATACTATTTTATTTCATACTTATCTTGTCTAGCACAGTCTCTGGAGCGTAACAGTAAGAAGCATTTTGTATAAAAGTATTTTGTACTTCTGTATGACAACTATTAAAGAAACTTGAAACTTTAAATTTGTATTGCTGCCTATGTTTACCTATTTTTTTCTTCTCTGTTTTGCTACTCTTGTTTTTTTTTACTCTATTTTTAGTGCTACTTGTAGTTTTTAATATGCTCCCTCTGTACAGCACTGTGTGCCCCTGTGGCTGTTAAAGCGCTTTATAAATAAAGTTGGATTGGATTGGATTGGATTGAACCCCACCACCACCCTTTAACCGGGGGACATGGAACAATCAGAAACGTAAAAGAAATATTTACGACTGTATTACATAACAGTAATATTATACATGGACCTCTTTGCCTGTTTATTTATTAGAGTCCGTTGCTAGCGCCACAAATCACCACGCTCTAACCTGAAATTGAACCTGAACACAAATCACTTTCAATTTATATTACAATTATTATTTCTTTCATCTCTCTCTCTCTCTCTCTCTCTCTCTCTCTCTCTCTCTCTCTCTCTCTCTCTCTCTCTCTCTCTCTCTCTCTCTCTCTCTCTCTCTCTCTCTTTATTTATGTTTACGCAACTATGTTTTATGAACTGTCTGGAGCCCACCACCACCCCTTAATTGGGGAACACTGAACAATCAGAAACTGAAAAACAATATTTAAACAGTCCCCCCCTGTTTTATTCTATTTTCCAGAGTCCATCGTTAGCGTCACAAATCACTTTGCTGAAGTTGAACACAAATCACGACAATGTCACTTGAACTTGTTTCAATAACCATGAAACACCCGGAGCGGAGGGCGTTAGTGGACGCTAAATCAAAACTCCATGAAATATACGACGGCTTTACTTCTTAAATCTTAAATGGGTGAATATTGACTGAGATACAATGTATAACCAGCTGCACACAAGGCTTCTCTCCTCCTGCTTCTCTCTCCTGCTTCTCTCCTCCTGTGCTTCTCTCTCCTGCTTCTCTCCTCCAGCTTCTCTCCTCCTCTGCTTCTCTCCTCCTGCTTCTCTCATCCTCTGCTTCTCCTCCTGCTTCTCTCCTCTCTGCTTCTCTCCTCTGCTTCTCTCCTCCTGCTTCTCTCCTCCTGCTTCTCTCTCCTCCTGTTTCTCTCCTCCTGCTTCTCTCCTCCTGCTTCTCTCCTCCTGTTTCTCTCCTCCTGCTTCTCTCCTCCTGTTCTCTCCTCCTCCTGCTTCTCTCCTCCTGCTTCTCTCATCCTGCTTCTCTCCTCCTCCTGCTTCTCTCCCTCTCCTCTGCTTCTCTCCTCCTGCTTCTCTCCGCTTCTCTCCTCTGCTCTCTCCTCCTCTTCTCTCTCCTCCTGCTTCTCTCTTCTCCTCTGCTTCTCTTCCCCTGCTTCTCTCCTCCTGTACTTCTCTCCTCCTGTTCTCCCTCCTGTACTTCTCTCCTCCTGTTTCTCTCCTCCTGCTTCTCTCCTCTGCTTCTCTCCTCCTGCTTCTCTCCTCCTGTTCTCTCCTCCTGCTTCTCTCTCTCCTGCTTCTCTCCTCCTGCTTCTCTCCTCCTGTGCTTCTCTCCTTCTGCTTCTCTCCTCCTGCTTCCTCTCCTCCTGCTTCTCTCATCCTGTGCTTCTCTCCTCCTGTGCTTCTCTCTCCTCCTCTGCTTCTCTCCTCCTGCTTCTCTCCTCTGCTTCTCTCCTCCTGCTTCTCTCCCTCCTGTACTTCTCTCCTCCTCTGCTTCTCTCCTCCTGTACTTCTCTCTCCTGCTTCTCTCCCTGTACTTCTCTCCTCCTGCTTCTCTCTCCTGTTTCTCTCCTCCTGTGCTTCTCTCCTCCTGCTTCTCTCTCTCCTGCTTCTCTCCTCTGCCTCTCTCCTCATCCTGCTTCTCTCCTCCTGCTTCTCTCCTCCTGTTTCTCTCCTCCTGTTTCTCTCCTCCTCTGCTTCTCCTCATCTGTTCTCTCCTCCTGTTTCTCTCCTCCTCTGCTTCTCTCCTCATCTGCTTCTCTCCTCCTCTGCTTCTCTC
The DNA here is from genome assembly GCF_963971535.1 of Notolepis coatsorum. NCBI lineage: Eukaryota > Metazoa > Chordata > Actinopteri > Aulopiformes > Paralepididae > Notolepis > Notolepis coatsorum. The sequence goes on from NC_140178.1 coordinate 20,672,987, forward strand.
CTCCTGTACTTCTCCTCCTCTGCTTCTCTCCTCCTGTACTTCTATCCTCCTGTTTCTCTCCTCCTGTGCTTCTCTCCTTTCTTCTCTCATCCTGTACTTCTCTCCTCCTGCTTCTCTCTCCTTGCTTCTCTCCTCCTCGACGCAAGACTGTGAGTCTCACTGCACCGAATATCACTAACTCTCGCATCCAGGGAGGAGGCAGGTAAAGCTTTGAGTCTGGCAGGTGGATTTCTTTCCAAATCCCTGCAAACTATAACATCAAATTAAGCTTAGACCCTGTAGTTATTAGCTGTAATGTTAATTTCCTCCATTAGGAACCCCCCCCCCCCCCACCGGCGTCACAGCGACGCTGCAGAGAAGAGAATACCTTTTCAATAATGTGTAATAAATGTATTACTTTTGGCTGGGGTTTTCTTAAATGAAGTTATTAACATATTAATTAAAGTAGCTAAAGTCATCCCATTGTTCAAATCAGGTGATTCCAGTATATTTACTAATTGTCGTAATATCTTTTCTTTCCTAGTTCTTGATAAACTATTATATTCAAGAATAAAGAAAAACACATATGGATGAGAGCAAAATACTGTACTGCCTGTCAGCAGAAGGCATGTCAACAGAAACGAGTTCACAACAAGTTCACAATATCTCTGTCATGCACCTCCAGGCTTCCCACCCTCTGTAATCCTTGGTTCCCCCCTCTCTCTCTCTCTCTCTCTCTCTCTTCTCTCTCTCTCTCTCTCTCTCTCTCTCTCTCTCTCTCTCTCTCTCTCTCTCTCTCTCTCTCTCTCTCTCTCTCTCTCTCTCTCTCTCTCTCTCTCTCTCTCTCTCTCTCTCTCTCTCTCTCTCTCTCTCTCTCTCTCTCTCTCTCTCTCTCTCTCTCTCTCTCTCTTTCTCTCTCTCTCTCTCTCTCTCTCCTCAGTACAGGATGGGGTGCACGTGTGTGGTGACACTGGAGGAGCTGCTGATTGACATCTACCGGCTGATTACCAACCCTACTTAGACCTGGCTCAGATGTCATGTGGCTGCCAGATCGTAGTTCCTATTTACCAGTCAGTACGTATACTCTTGCTTAGTCTCATATCAGTCCGTGTTCAATTACTTGTCCTCCTTTGCTCGCAGTTCCTGACCTGGCTTCACACCCTGTTCCCGCGTCCTGGATCCCCGTGTATGACCTGACCACTCTTCTCCGCGTGAATCCCCCGGACCGTCTAAGAACCCGCTCCTGGCTACGACCCCCCCCCCCCCCCCCGCTCGTCTGACTACCCTGCAACTCGCTCACTTGGAATGTTTATTCACTGGCTCTTACAATGTATACAATAAACAATGTAAAAAAAAATACTAATAAAACCAACAATAAATAATATCATGGAGAACAAGAAGTATATGGAATATTAATAATCTCACGATTGGTTCAGTTCTTATTTATTTATTTTCGGACATAGTTCATTGAGTCCTCGGGTAGACAGGATGACTATATACGTGATTGTTAATGATACAAATATTGTCTTTATTAACATTATAATTATGTAATACCGTGGATGTCTGTAGTCTGGGATGGCAATCCCCAAGGACTTCTCCCACAGACAGCTGTTGAAAACACGGGCGCACACCGGTCTGTCCAACTTACGTCCGATTTAAGACTGCCTTTTCGAGTTCGTAAATCCTACATAAATCCTACAACGAATTTATATATACGAAGCCATTCGAGAATGCCGAATAAGTACATAAATCGAGTTACGAAGGAATTCCATGGTAACCTTCACGTATGTCCGTTCGAAAATGAGGACCATTATTGTTCTTATTTTTCCTGTATGAATATTGATATTAAGGGGAGTAAATGTAAAGTTTGAGTTTGAGAGAAATTCTATTTTGTTTTCACTTGCCTGTCCAGTTCAGCACTGGACAGCGCACCCAGCCCACACACACTCAGCAGCTACTGTACAGTAGTACATGTATGCTCTGAGACTTGTTTGTCAGCGTACCCACACACACTCAGCAGCTACTGTACACTACATGTATGCTCTGAGACTTGTTTGTCAGCGTACCCACACACATTCAGCAGCTCCTGTATTACAGAGTGTCAACAGCAACAATGAATGTAGACCCGGCTTCTGATTGAGACTGGCCTTTGTTTGTAAAAACGTGTAGCCACACCCGGCCAGGCAAAAGGACAGGCATCTGCTTTTAACTGAGGGTTTACGCTATGTCCAGTATATATGTGTATACTAATAGTATAAGTGTGTCTATGTGTGTGCAGAGTAGCAGGAGGCTAGCAGGAGGTGGCTGACAGTTGTCGGGCCAATTATCTCTTTAACTAGATTAATTTGTTTACATACAGTAATGGACTCCGCTCCTCTCCTTCCCACTTTCTCTCATTCTGTCGGTCTCACTTTCCCCCGACTCTCTTGTTTCATGTCGTGTTAATATCAGTGTTAATATGTTAGGTTTCCCCTGGCTCTCGGAGAAGCTTCAGTGGTAAGGCGACATTCTCTGGTGGCCAAGTCAAGGTTACTGGAAATGCATTCTAATGCAAAGGAAAAGACAAACTCATCCAGAGGGCTTTGTGTGAGGAAAACATACTAATATATTGGATTCTTCACATTTCCCTTTGGGTGATAAGAAAAGATAAGCTTTTTGTTGGAGGGGCACTTCACCCCAGAAAACAATGCAGATTAATTGTGCACACAATCTCACACAATACAATGAATACACACATTCAAGTAATAGTGAGTTTGAATTTGGCCACGTTTGATGTCATACGAGGATGCAGAATCCTTGTGTTATGTTAATTATAGATCGATTAAATGATATAGATGAAAAAGGCATAGACTAAAATCTTTAAAGGGTTTTCAAAATATATTATGAGAGGAACTGTATTATCCCCAAAGAGAACTTACTTAAAATATAGCTTCCAAGTTAGTGTTACTGTATATATACTTTGAACAGTGAAAAAAAAATTATAATAATATAATATATAATTGTACTTGTTTTGTACATCTTTTTTTTATTACAAAAAATCTTTTTTCATTCAAACCGGTGTTGTGTCCCTCATTCATGTTACAGCTTATATACTATACATAGCTACATATACAGGGGTTAAGGTGGGATTTGGCAGGAGGGGGAACCTAAATTCCGGTGTAGCGGTGCAGTGTGGGAACATTTCTCACCTCAAAATAACTCCCAAATGGACTTGTACTGTGCTGTTCTGGTGGACTTGTTGTCTTTATGGACAGGCTATGCTGCTCTAGTCTAGTGGACTTGTTGTCTTTATGGACAGGCTATGCTGCTCTAGTCTAGTGGACTTGTTGTCTTTATGGACAGGCTGTGCGGCTCTGGTCTAGTGGACTTGTTGTCTTTATGGACAGGCTGTACTGCTCTAGTCTAGTGGACTTGTTGTCTTTATGGACAGGCTGTGCGGCTCTGGTCTAGTGGACTTGTTGTCTTTATGGACAGGCTGTGCTGCTCTAGTCTAGTGGACTTGTTGTCTTTATGGACAGGCTGTGCTGCTCTGGTCTAGTGGACTTGTTGTCTTTATGGACAGGCTATGCTGCTCTAGTCTAGTGGACTTGTTGTCTTTATGGACAGGCTGTGCTGCTCTGGTCTAGTGGACTTGTTGTCTTTATGGACAGGCTGTGCTGCTCTGGTCTAGTGGACTTGTTGTCTTTATGGACAGGCTATGCTGCTCTAGTCTAGTGGACTTGTTGTCTTTATGGACAGGCTGTGCTGCTCTGGTCTAGTGGACTTGTTGTCTTTATGGACAGGCTGTGCTGCTCTGGTCTAGTGGACTTGTTGTCTTTATGGACAGGCTGTGCTGCTCTGGTCTAGTGGACTTGTTGTCTTTATGGACAGGCTGTGCTGCTCTGGTCTAGTGGACTAGTTGTCTTTATGGACAGGCTGTGCTGCTCTGGTCTAGTGGACTTGTCTTTATGGACAGGCTGTGCTGCTCTGGTCTAGTGGACTTGTCTTTATGGACAGGCTGTGCTGCTCTGGTCTAGTGGACTTGTCTTTATGGACAGGCTGTGCTGCTCTGGTCTAGTGGACTTGTCTTTATGGACAGGCTGTGCTGCTCTGGTGGACTAGTTGTCTTCATGGACATGCTGTGCTGCTCTGGTCTAGTGGACTTGTTGTCTTTATGGACAGGCTGTGCTGCTCTGGTCTAGTGGACTTGTCTTTATGGACAGGCTGTGCTGCTCTGGTCTAGTGGACTTGTCTTTATGGACAGGCTGTGCTGCTCTGGTGGACTAGTTGTGTTATGGTTTGTAACCGACCCCAATCGCACAACACAAGACAGGTATGATGGTTTGCCAAGAAACAGATATTTATTTAGAACAGGGAAAAAGGGCACTGTCCCTTTAAGGGAGAAAACACAAAACACTGGAATAACACAAGAGGGGAAGGTAAAGTGCCTTTAAGAGGCGGGCAGGAAAGGGAACACTAAGGGAAGGTAAGGGAACGCCTAAGGGAAGGTTAAGGGAACGCCTAGGGAACAGAGGAACTAGAGACTAGGAGAAACTAGGGACAAGGAGAACTAGGGACAGAGGACTAGGGACTAGGAGAGCTAGGGATAGAGGACTAGGGACTAGGAGAGCTAGGGATAGAGGACTAGGGACTGAGGCCCGCGGAGGCGGGCTGGGGAACAGGGAGGAACTGGGGACTGGTGGGAAAACATCTGGGCCGCTCTGCAGAACAGAGGAGAGGGTTAATATTCAAAGGGAACAAACAGAGCAGATGCAGAACAGACCAAATAACAAAGTAACAAAGTAAATACTATCTTCGTGTGAACAAACACACAGTGGGAGATGAAATGTCCAACATAATATCCACGAGAGAACAAAACAGAGTGGGAGATGAAATGTCCAAACTAATAACTAAGTGAGAACTAAAGGAGGCAATACGCTGGGTGAGTGACATCACAATCAAAACTCACCCAGGCGTATGCGTAATGGTACAGGAACAGCAGCGGGACGAGGGCAAGGGGCATTACGCTGAGTGAGTGACATCACAATCAAAACTCACCCAGGCGTATGCGTAAAGGTACAGGGACAGCAGCGGGAACGGGGGCAAGAGGCATTACGCTGAGTGAGTGACATCACAATCAAAACTCACCCAGGCGTATGCGTAAAGGTACAGGGACAGCAGCGGGAACGGGGGCAAGGGCACTACGCTGGGTGAGTGACATCACAATCAAAACTCACCCAGGCGTATGCGTAATGGTACAGGGACAGCAGCGGGAACGGGGGCAAGGGCACTACGCTGGGTGAGTGACATCACAATCAAAACTCACCCAGGCGTATGCGTAATGGTACAGGGACAGCAGCGGGAACGGGGGCAAGGGCACTACGCTGGGTGAGTGACATCACAATCAAAACTCACCCAGGCGTATGCGTAATGGTACAGGGACAGCAGCGGGGCGAGGGCATCGCCACCGGGTGGCTGGCTGTCCGAGCCGAGGAATAGAGTGCTGGAACAGTGGCGGTGGCGAGGGTGTCGTCCACCGGGTAGCCGACTGTCGGAGCCGAGGAACAGAGTGCGCGCCACACCTTGGTGTGCGCGTCGGAACAGTGGCGGTGGCGAGGGTGTCGTCCACCGGGTAGCCGCTGTCGGAGCCGAGGAACAGAGTGCGCGCCACACCTTGGTGTGCGCGTCGGAACAGTGGCGGTGGCGAGGGTGTCGTCCACCGGGTAGCCGCTGTCGGAGCCGAGAGACGCATCGGGGTGCGTCTGCGAGGAGGAGTGTGCCAAGCACGAAGGTCTAGAAGATGCGCGTTGCGCGCTGGTCGGGAGAGCGTGCCAAGCTCGAAGGTCTAGGAGATGCGCGTCTGCGCGCTGGTCGGGAGAGCGTGCCAAGCTCGAAGGTCTGGAGTGGAACACTGGAATACCTCCCGTAGAGGATTAGAGAGCGCAGTACAGTGTCTCCCTCCAGGCAAACGGCGACAGGTGGCGAAGGCTTGAGCGCATCTGGCGCGCCGGTCTGGAGTGGAACACTGGAATACCTCCCGTAGAGGATTAGAGAGCGCAGTACAATGTCTCCCTCCAGGCAAACGGCGACAGGTGGCCAAGGCCTTGCAGATGCGCGTTGCGCGCTGGTGACTGGAGAGCGTGCCAAGCACGAGGATCCTTGGAAGATGCGCGTTGCGCGCTGGAGACTGGAGAGCGTGCCAAGCCCTTGAAGATGCGCGTTGCGCGCTGGTGACTGGAGAGCGTGCCAAGCCCTTGCAGATGCGCGTTGCGCGCTGGTGACTGGAGAGCGTGCCAAGCCCGAGGGTCCGGGAGATGCGCGTTGGTCTAGATGTGCGTCAGGACGAACAGCTGCGCTGGGGTCTGCAGTGGAGCGCTGGGGTGCCTCCCGTGGAAGTTACAGGGAGCGCAGAACAGTCTCCTCCACAGGCTACGGCGACAGCAGACGAAGGCTGGAGCAAAACATCTCAAGGCTGGAGAAATCCATATACAGCATTGGTAGACCAGAGGATCTCCCGAAAGAGTCTAGATGTTAGAGAATATGACTCAGCATGAATACAACACGACCCCACGCCGAAACGAGGGGAAGAGCCCTGGTATTTAAAGCCCACAGGGGAACTAATTAGCCTGCCACCACAGGTGCGAGAGGTAATTGATAATAGTCCAGGTGTGGCCACTGAGAGTAAACGAGAGTAAAGAACGAGAGGGTGGGGGCTAGAGAGAGTGAGTGAGAAGGGAATTTCTAACAGTAGGCTTTAAAGAAACAGAGAAAAGGTGGTGAGCAGCGGGCAAAACCTCACAGTACCCCCCCCTCAACGGGAGCCACCCGGCGACCCAAAACAAATACAGACAGAGTGGCAGGGGGCAAAACAAGAGGTACTGGCCAAGCCAGCAGGGGAAGCCACCACAAGAGTGGGGCTAGCAAAAGAAACAGGGTCGCCGAGGGGTAACTAGGGTAGCAGAGGGGCAACTGGGGGAACTGGTCTAGAGGAACTGGGTCTAGAGAACTAGTCTAGCGAACTGGGCAAGAGAACTGGTCTAGAGAACTGGTTTAGAGAACTGGTCTAGAGAACTGGTCTAGAGAACTGGTCTAGAGGAACTGGTCTAGAGGAACTGGGTCTAGAGAACTGGTCTAGAGCAACTGGCCTAGAGGAACTGAGGGGCGAGCAGGGTAGCTAAGGGGTAACCATGGAAGCACCGGGAAAGGGCTAGCAGAGGGAAGGTTAGCTGCCAGGGCACTGATAGCTACAGGGCCTATGCTAGCTGTACTGCTACATCAACATAGAGGCTGCGCTAGCTGCCGGAGCTAGGCTGGCAGACAGGGCTGGACCAGCATGAGAGCACAAGCTAGCTGGAAGGACAGTCCTAGCTGTGTGAGATAAACTGACCTTGCTAGCTGAAAGGGCAGTCCTAGCAGTGGGAAAAACTACACAAAAAAGTGGAGGCCATGCAGAGGGACCGGGTTAGCTGCTTGGGCCTGGCTAGCTACAGGGCCTATGCCTGCTGCAAGGCTGCATTAACATAGAGGCTGTGCTAACAGCCGGGGCCAAGCTAGCAGACCGGGGCCATGCAGAGGGAAACTGGGTTAGCTGCCAGGGCATGGCTAGCTACAGGGGGGTCAAACAGGGCAAAACGGGAAGCAAACAGGGGAGCTAACCGGGGAGACTAACAAGCTAAACAGGGGAGTAACAGGCTAACAAGGGAGCTAAACAGGACTAACAAGGAAGCTAAACTGGGCTAACAGGGAAGCTAACAGGGCTAACAGGGGAGCTAGAGGGGACAAGAAAAAAAAAAGGCAAACTCAACATACACCGTCTGTGCTGGCTGGGGTCGTCGATTTGGTGGGGTCGTACTGTTATGGTTTGTAACCGACCCCAATCGCACAACACAAGACAGGTATGATGGTTTGCCAAGAAACAGATATTTATTTAGAACAGGGAAAAAGGGCACTGTCCCTTTAAGGGAGAAAACACAAAACACTGGAATAACACAAGAGGGGAAGGTAAAGTGCCTTTAAGAGGCGGGCAGGAAAGGGAACACTAAGGGAAGGTAAGGGAACGCCTAAGGGAAGGTTAAGGGAACGCCTAGGGAACAGAGGAACTAGAGACTAGGAGAAACTAGGGACAAGGAGAACTAGGGACAGAGGACTAGGGACTAGGAGAGCTAGGGATAGAGGACTAGGGACTAGGAGAGCTAGGGATAGAGGACTAGGGACTGAGGCCCGCGGAGGCGGGCTGGGGAACAGGGAGGAACTGGGGACTGGTGGGAAAACATCTGGGCCGCTCTGCAGAACAGAGGAGAGGGTTAATATTCAAAGGGAACAAACAGAGCAGATGCAGAACAGACCAAATAACAAAGTAACAAAGTAAATACTATCTTCGTGTGAACAAACACACAGTGGGAGATGAAATGTCCAACATAATATCCACGAGAGAACAAAACAGAGTGGGAGATGAAATGTCCAAACTAATAACTAAGTGAGAACTAAAGGAGGCAATACGCTGGGTGAGTGACATCACAATCAAAACTCACCCAGGCGTATGCGTAATGGTACAGGAACAGCAGCGGGACGAGGGCAAGGGGCATTACGCTGAGTGAGTGACATCACAATCAAAACTCACCCAGGCGTATGCGTAAAGGTACAGGGACAGCAGCGGGAACGGGGGCAAGAGGCATTACGCTGAGTGAGTGACATCACAATCAAAACTCACCCAGGCGTATGCGTAAAGGTACAGGGACAGCAGCGGGAACGGGGGCAAGGGCACTACGCTGGGTGAGTGACATCACAATCAAAACTCACCCAGGCGTATGCGTAATGGTACAGGGACAGCAGCGGGAACGGGGGCAAGGGCACTACGCTGGGTGAGTGACATCACAATCAAAACTCACCCAGGCGTATGCGTAATGGTACAGGGACAGCAGCGGGAACGGGGGCAAGGGCACTACGCTGGGTGAGTGACATCACAATCAAAACTCACCCAGGCGTATGCGTAATGGTACAGGGACAGCAGCGGGGCGAGGGCATCGCCACCGGGTGGCTGGCTGTCCGAGCCGAGGAATAGAGTGCTGGAACAGTGGCGGTGGCGAGGGTGTCGTCCACCGGGTAGCCGACTGTCGGAGCCGAGGAACAGAGTGCGCGCCACACCTTGGTGTGCGCGTCGGAACAGTGGCGGTGGCGAGGGTGTCGTCCACCGGGTAGCCGCTGTCGGAGCCGAGGAACAGAGTGCGCGCCACACCTTGGTGTGCGCGTCGGAACAGTGGCGGTGGCGAGGGTGTCGTCCACCGGGTAGCCGCTGTCGGAGCCGAGAGACGCATCGGGGTGCGTCTGCGAGGAGGAGTGTGCCAAGCACGAAGGTCTAGAAGATGCGCGTTGCGCGCTGGTCGGGAGAGCGTGCCAAGCTCGAAGGTCTAGGAGATGCGCGTCTGCGCGCTGGTCGGGAGAGCGTGCCAAGCTCGAAGGTCTGGAGTGGAACACTGGAATACCTCCCGTAGAGGATTAGAGAGCGCAGTACAGTGTCTCCCTCCAGGCAAACGGCGACAGGTGGCGAAGGCTTGAGCGCATCTGGCGCGCCGGTCTGGAGTGGAACACTGGAATACCTCCCGTAGAGGATTAGAGAGCGCAGTACAATGTCTCCCTCCAGGCAAACGGCGACAGGTGGCCAAGGCCTTGCAGATGCGCGTTGCGCGCTGGTGACTGGAGAGCGTGCCAAGCACGAGGATCCTTGGAAGATGCGCGTTGCGCGCTGGAGACTGGAGAGCGTGCCAAGCCCTTGAAGATGCGCGTTGCGCGCTGGTGACTGGAGAGCGTGCCAAGCCCTTGCAGATGCGCGTTGCGCGCTGGTGACTGGAGAGCGTGCCAAGCCCGAGGGTCCGGGAGATGCGCGTTGGTCTAGATGTGCGTCAGGACGAACAGCTGCGCTGGGGTCTGCAGTGGAGCGCTGGGGTGCCTCCCGTGGAAGTTACAGGGAGCGCAGAACAGTCTCCTCCACAGGCTACGGCGACAGCAGACGAAGGCTGGAGCAAAACATCTCAAGGCTGGAGAAATCCATATACAGCATTGGTAGACCAGAGGATCTCCCGAAAGAGTCTAGATGTTAGAGAATATGACTCAGCATGAATACAACACGACCCCACGCCGAAACGAGGGGAAGAGCCCTGGTATTTAAAGCCCACAGGGGAACTAATTAGCCTGCCACCACAGGTGCGAGAGGTAATTGATAATAGTCCAGGTGTGGCCACTGAGAGTAAACGAGAGTAAAGAACGAGAGGGTGGGGGCTAGAGAGAGTGAGTGAGAAGGGAATTTCTAACAGTAGGCTTTAAAGAAACAGAGAAAAGGTGGTGAGCAGCGGGCAAAACCTCACAAGTTGTCTTCATGGACAGGCTGTGCTGCTCTGGTCTAGTGGACTTGTTGTCTTTATGGACAGGCTGTGCTGCTCTGGTCTAGTGGACTTGTTGTCTTTATGGACAGGCTATGCTGTGCTGCTCTGGTCTAGTGGACTTGTTGTCTTTATGGACAGGCTATGCTGTGCTGCTCTGGTCTAGTGGACTTGTTGTCTTTATGGACAGGCTATGCTGTGCTGCTCTGGTCTAGTGGACTTGTCTTTATGGACAGGCTGTGCTGCTCTGGTCTAGTGGACTTGTCTTTATGGACAGGCTGTGCTGCTCTGGTCTAGTGGACTTGTCTTTATGGACAGGCTGTGCTGCTCTGGTCTAGTGGACTAGTTGTCTTTATGGACATGCTGTGCTGCTCTAGTCTAGTGGACTAGTTGTCTTTATGGACAGGCTGTGCTGCTCTAGTCTAGTGGACTTGTCTTTATGGACAGGCTGTGCTGCTCTGGTCTAGTGGACTAGTTGTCTTTATGGACAGGCTGTGCTGCTCTGGTCTAGTGGACTTGTTGTCTTTATGGACAGGCTGTGCTGCTCTGGTGGACTTGTTGTCTTTATGGACAGGCTGTGCTGCTCTGGTCTAGTGGACTTGTTGTCTTTATGGACAGGCTGTGCTGCTCTAGTCTAGTGGACTAGTTGTCTTTATGGACAGGCTGTGCTGCTCTAGTCTAGTGGACTTGTCTTTATGGACAGGCTGTGCTGCTCTGGTCTAGTGGACTAGTTGTCTTTATGGACAGGCTGTGCTGCTCTGGTCTAGTGGACTAGTTGTCTTCATGGACAGGCTGTGCTGCTCTGGTGGACTAGTTGTCTTCATGGACATGCTGTGCTGCTCTGGTCTAGTGGACTAGTTGTCTTCATGGACATGCTATGCTGTGCTGCTGTGGCTCTGGGCCCTGCTTCTGCTCTCTACAATATATTAACAGATGCTACATGGTGCTATCATACTATCATGGCTGCTTTCCAACCCCTAGCCGTGGTATACAAGTGGAATTTAGCAAGTGATACTAAAAAGATACTAAACTCACATGGATGACTGCTACCCTTGACCTTGATACCCCACAGCCTACCCTGCACCAGGCCAAATTAGTCTGTATGACTGTACACTTTACTACAGTACTGCAAACTACCCAGCCTGCACTGCATAGTGCATACATGACATACTGTACCGTCGCCCCGGGAGATCAAAGGTTTGTTTCAGTCTATGTGAATTTTGCCCGGCTATGATATGAAGCAAGCATGGCACAGCGGTACATATGCAGCCGGGAAGCAGCTGCCGAACCTACAGATACAAAAACAAACACACCCCGCTAAAACACATTACCATCTCTTTCTTTGATAGATTCTCTCTCCCCCCTTTCATCCTTACCCTATTCGTCAAACAAACACACCCCAACGTATTGGATACAGTACAACACACAAGCTGTCCTCTCTACTCTCTCTCTCACTCTACAGTACTCTCTCTCTCTACTCTCTTCCTCTCACTCTACTCTCTCTCTACTCTCTCTCTACATCTCTCTCTCTCTCGCTACTCTCTCTCTCTCTCTCTCTCTCTCTCTCTCTCTCTCTCTCTCTACTCTCTCTCTCTCATTAGGCCTCTCGGTGTATGTGTGGGCTGCCAAGAATGTCCCTGCTATGTCTGACCTTCCATTCGCCTCCCTTCCCTCCCCCTCTGTGTGTGAGAATGACCCCCTGCCACCCCCCCCCCCCCCCCCCCCCCCCCCCCACCTCCCTACCCACGTCCCTCGGCCCGCTGTTGACCCTGCTCTGATGCAGCGCGGTGGCGGCGCTCCTGCCGCTGTCAAACCATACAGACAATGGTCATGTGGTTCGGATCTGCTCGCGCAGCCAAACGAACAAAAGGATAAACTGCAAAGTAATTAGTCGTATGACATACTAGAAGCTTGATGTGGGCTGTTCTCATTACTGTACTGCCGTGAAATTAGTTTTGATAGATACTATATTGTATATGATGGGGGGGGGGGGCATAATGCTTTATGCCAGCATAAAACATAATTATCGAGCAAATGCCACTCTTATGTAACACTGTTGATGTTCTGAAAAGTAGCCCCGGTGATTGAGCTTTCATTTTGGTCTGATTTATGAAGTCTTGTGCTTTTGCTCCTCGCAGAGACATCCTTTACGGTCAGAACTTACAGTAGGCTGGTGAGATACTCATTAAAAGCAGCAAGGAGGGAGAAAGAAGGTACAAAGTGGTTGGAAACAGCTCAGAGATACCACAGCTACACAGCACTAACGCTCACAATGCATTTAAACTATAAATCTATGAATCTCTCCTCGGTCTGTTCCCCTCTTACCTATCATCCCTCGTGCTACAGAGTCGTTTTGGCCTGCGGTCACAGGATCTTTTAACTCTCTCTGTACCATTTGCCCGCACAGAACTTGGAAAAACAGCCTTTTCCTATTCTGCCCCATCTACGTGGAACTTATTGCAAATGGAACTGAGGCTCCCAAACCTAATTCCCATTGGGGATTTTAAACTTCTTATATGCAATATTGAGAGGGCATCCATGGGGGCCTGTTCTTGTTCTTGCTCTTAATTTAATTTATCTAGATTTTAGCCTCTCTTCGATTTTTTGTTGAGTTACTTGTCTTGTATTTGTTTTGTCTGGAACTTGTTTTATGTATTTGTTGTGTTTGTTTGGTGGATCAGGTCGCTCTTGTAAACGAGACTGTGTCTCAATGAAATGTTTACCTGTATAAATAAAGGTTTGAAATTAAACCACAGTGTATTTAGATACCACATGGATCACCTTTTAGTATCGTGGTCGTTTCCCCCAAAAGGAAACGCAGCCGTGAAAAAAAGGCAAAGTACCAGGATGTGCGTGAACTTGCAGGCGACAGTGGCTCAGGAGGTAGACCGGTTGTCTGGTAGTCGGAAGGTTCCCGGTGTGATTCCCGCTCCTCCCGGGACAGCGTGTCGAAGTGTCCTTGAGCAAGACACTCAACCCCTAATTGCTCCAAATGGTAAGGTTGGCACCATGCATGGTCGCCTCTGCCGTCGGTGAGTGAATGGGTGAATGTGAGGAACAAAATTGTAAAGTGCTTTGGCTAAAAGCTCTATATAAATGCACCATTTACCGTGTATGTGTCAGTCAGATGTATGTTTAGAAGCACTGCAGCACAGCAGCTCAATCCACCACTGGCTGAGAACCTGCATGCCTGTTTCTGACAACGTGACAGTATTACTGTATTTCTCATTTTCAATTATGTCTAATGTTAACCCTTTCACTACCACACTACAAAGGGTTAACCCGTTCACTACCACACTACAGAATGTTAATCCTTTCACTACCACACTACCGACAGTTAACCCTTTCACTACCACACTACATAGTGTTAACCCTTTCACTACCACACTACAGAAGGTTGATCCTTTCATTACCACACTACATAAGGTTAACCTTTCACTACCACACTACAGACGGTTAACTGTCTGTAGTTTGGTAGTGAAAGGTTAACCTTCTGTAGTGTGGTGGTAGTGAAAGGGTTAAATTATCAAAATATCTCATATGGGTTGCATGAAAACACCAGTTTTGCGGCAGACGCAGATTGATGTCATTGTCACTGAACACGTGTGTGTTTTGGACATTATGATGGACTTGCATTAATTTTGCAGATGTAATGAATAAGAAATTATCACAGGGAATGCCACGCACAATCCTGCTAACTGAATAATTTAAAATGCTAAAATATAGGTTGCATACTTTTTGCTTCTTTGATCACAAAGATGTGGAGAAATTACCCTTAATGGCTGTTCTCAACGAGCATGATAACTTGATGATAATCATGATATTTATAATTATAAAATGATGTAATGTTATTCTGATGCAACAATCAGCTTTTGCATTATATACTACTTTATTTGATAAAGTTGTTTTTGTACTGCATGCTGCATGGTATCTGGGGTTTAGAGCGCAGTATTTGTTTTGCCTTTTATATAGCATTTTCTAGCCTACATTGGGACTCTAAAAAGTAAGTCTAAGTGTAACGGGTGTAAAACTCACTCCCCAGAGGCATCCAAACTGAGCGCTTAGGAGGGAATTCCTTTCTTGGCGCAGCGGTTTGTGATGTCGCCCGCAGTGCGGACGCCTGGGGTTCGACTCCCACTCAAGGCATGGTCGAATTCGTGGCAGGGGCGAGTTGCCTCTGTTACATAAGCAATCATAAAACACAACAACAACACAACGCAACCTGTAACAAAGGTGTTTGACCTTGTATTCCAATGTATTACATCCACTAGTCTGAACAAACTCCATTCCCAAGCTGTTCTGATTCTCAGGGCCATGTTAGTCATCTGTCACTCAATCAGGGTTTTGTTTGTCACAAGGCTAAGGCTATTTGAAGCAGAAATGGTTTTGGTTTTGACAAGGCTGAGGCTCATGCTAAACTCCAATACATGTTGTGGAATTCATAGTAGTGGCATAAAGAATCCTAACACCGCTGCCTCTGTAGGTGTTACATTGCCCAGTCCTCCTCCAGCCTCTCTCTCTCTCTCTCTCTCTCTTTTCTTCTTTTCTCTCTCTCTATTTTCACTCTTTTCTTCTTTTCTCTCTCTATTCCAATTCTTCCTGTTTACCATATAGCCTCCTATTTTAATCTCTCTCTCTCTCTCTCTCTCTCTCTCTCTCTCTCTCTCTCTCTCTCCCCCATACTCCCCTAGTCCCCGTCTCAATGGAACACGCCGCCGCATGGCTACGCTGGCTGTGTTCCGCGGAGTGAGAACAAGGTTTCCCTGCTCAAATAGCACCTCCTAATCCTGGAAGCTGAAAGACACACGGGGAGGAGAGGAGGACGGGGAGAAAGATGAGGAGTATGAAAGAGACAAGGGTAGGTCGGAGACAAGGATAATGGGGGGGGGGGTGGTAAACGGAGAAGGGGGAGGAAGAGGAGAGAGAGATAGAGAGAGATAGAGAGAGAGGGGGCCAGAGAGAGAGATAGATAGAGAGAGAGGGGGCCAGAGAGACAGAGGGAGAGAAAGAGAGAGAGAGAGAGAGAGAGAGAGAGAGAGAGAGAGAGAGAGAGAGAGAGAGAGAGAGAGAGAGAGAAAGAGAGAGAGACAAGAGATGCAGTTGAGGGTAGACAAACACAAAAGGTGTTTGGGGCAGAAGTTGTTGGAGAGAGATGAGGAAGAGACATATGAAGAGACAGATGAAGAGACAGAGGAAAAGGCAGAGGAAGAGACAGAGGGAGAGACAGAGGAAAATACAGAGGAAAAGACAGCGGAAGAGACAGAGGAAGATACAGAGGAAAAGGAGGAGGAAGAGAAGGAAGACCAGGGGAGGTAGAGGAGAGGAGCAGTAGTAGGGAAATAAAAGAGGAGGAGCAGGAGGATAGGAGCAAGGAGGAAAACAGGCTAAAACAGGTATAAATCAGGGATGTGAAGCATGTCTGAAATCAAAGCAAAACCACTTGGTTTTTCCGCATATTTGGCACATAGAAATATGTTAGAAGTCTCTACCTGGAGAAAATGGATTATCTCAATCGTTTACATTTATATTTACATTTAGCTGACGCATTTATCGAAAGCGACTTACAAAGTCAGCAGGAAGGGTACAACTCTGGCAGCTAAGAGTAAGTAACATTGTTTGTCAAACGGTGTCAAACTTGAGTGCTACAGTCTTGAGTGCATATTAGCATAGTAGGTAATAATATAGGCAAAAAATTATAGGCAAAGGTATAGGACCATTATCAGCATACACTCTGTACTTTCCTATAGGCAGTATAGGCACAGTAGAGTCCTTAGTAGCAGAGTGCATACAATCACTACTAACCATATTCACACGGTGGCCATTTTGGTCTTGTGTCATGCTCAGGTTGGGATTTCCTTCCACCCTGTTCCCACCTTGGGTGTTTGATGACCCTAGGGCTGGGCGATATGGCCAAAAAAACGTTATCGCGATAAAATTATAAAATTATTTTCATATAACTCGATATCGATAATTATCGTCGATATAATTTCTGTCAAGTTTAATTAACTTCTTATGCCCGGCGCCGATGGACGGGCTATTAATAGACTTGTTTTGCCGCTGCGAATGTCTCGAGTTGATGTCGTCATCAGTCCGCGCACGTTAGCAGTTAGCCAGAGCAAGCGGTGTATCCCATGACAATGTACTAACTATCACCCTAAAATACTCCGTTCAGCCCCAATACATTGCAACGACGTCCACCGCATACCCCACACTACTCTAACCGTGGCCTCAGAATTCACGCCACACACCCACTCGGCACGTAAACTATAAAATAGCGGCGTGCAAGCTAATTATCCTAGCCAGCCTTGTTTCCAATGTACTAAATATCACCCTAAAATACTCTGTTCCGCCCCAATACATTGCAACGACGTCCACTGCGGCGCAGCATACCCCACACTACTCTAACCGTGGCCTCAGAATTCACGCCACGCACCCACTCAGCATGTAAACTATAAAATAGCGGCGTGCAAGCTAATTATCCTAGCCAGCCTTGTTTACTACTGGAGTCCTACCTCTCTACCCAGAGGTGCAGCGCGGGTCTCCTTCGCTGTCGGCCATCTCCTTCACTGATTGGTTGTTAGTGCGTGTGCTCATATCCAAGCTTGGAAAATCGATATATATCGAAACTTTGCGACCACGTTTCATGTTTATTTCGAGGAAATAATTTATCGCGATAGTTATCGTTATCGTTTTATCGCCCAGCCCTAGATGACCCCCAAACTAATGGCCCAAGTCTGTTAGCGGAGCCGGATGAAGTGTGATATTCTTGTACCGTCTACCAGCGGACATCTCCACTGGAGCAGAAGGTCATCCGGTGGCCGCGCTTGAGGTCACTTTCATGGTATGTGACTGAAACCTGCCTCTCTTTTATTTTATAAGGAATTAAAGTAAACAACTTAGACACCAATACATTTAAAAAAAAAATCTTAATGGTGCTGTAAGTGGTATTCTTATTTGTTAAAATAAGTGGTCTACGTGTTAACACTTTCTGCAGCAATCACGTAATATTACGTGTTTGCTCACCAGCGGTTGAGCGCCAAACATGTAATATTAAGTTTTTAGATCCTTTGATCTTTTTCCTCTGATCCCCGTTCTAAATCATCATCCGCATCATTCTAGCCGTCCCTGGGTCGTTTGTATAAGTTGGAATTGCAATGCCGATCGAATATCACCAGGTGGCAGTATCGTCTGGTTCTGAACCGAAATTGCATTGGCGTGGATACACGTCTTCCTTTTTATTTATTTTTTGGTAGGGGCTCCTCCTCCTGCTTGAACAGAGAATCACATTGATCACCTCGAAATTCCGTTGCCTAAGCGTATTTTACCATCAAAATGTGTATAGACATACACTGGTAATCACGATGGCGATGCAATCACTTGGAATTATTCTTTTTGGAATACCTTCTGGCTAAGGTAAGGTATATTCTATGTCTATTTTACCTAATCTGAAACGTGTTTTTCTAACGATCACAGTTCTGTGTTTCACCGGACGTAAAACATGCTCGGCTTACGCGATCACAGTTTTGAGTAAAAATTACCCCCCCCCCCCCCCCCCCTTGATGGTTTTGTGAAGGTACATTTATGTTATATACCTTTGATTTGGGAGTATTTGGGGGTTCAGGGAATCAAACAGAACGATTCTGGCTTATTGCACATAACAAGTTTTATCTCGCGATCTATGAAAAAAGACTGGATTATCTTGGAAATGCGCAATGTTTAGTGTGTAATAAACTACAAACTACAGTGTGTAGAAATAACAAATTTTTGCCATGTTGCACACAAAAGTAGTGTCTGTCAAATGAGCAGTGTTGTGCTAGTTACTGAAAAATAGTAACTCAGTTACTTTACTAGTTACTTCATTTCAAAGTAACTTCGTTACTGTACTAGTTACTTACACCCAAAAGTAATGAGTTATTGTGAAAAGTAACTATTTAGTTATTTAAAAAAAAAAGATAAAAAAAAGATTGCTCCCGAGTCCCATGCCCTATAGTACTCAAAATCGGTTGATCAACTTGACAGTTTCCATTCACATCACCGAACTCTGCTAAGCAATGTGGTCTAGATACAAACACAAATCTGACACAAACAAATGTTGTCCCGAGTCATATAATAAGAAGTGCGCCGGTTGAAGGAACAGCCTTGATGTCGCCGGAGCGTTTCATTATAACCATTATAATTCAAGGGTACTACGACTATGCTTGCACCTCATGGTACCAAAGCAAAATTACAAACATCACAAAACAAACTGGTCAGACTACTACTTGACCTGAACCCCAGAACCCACCTCACCCCTGCCCACTTTGACAACCTAGGATGGCTTAGAGTAGACGACAGAGTACAGCAACTTGCAATGGGCCTGGTCTACAAGATACACTATACGACCGGGGTACCCATGTACATGTCAAAATACTTCCCAGGTCTGCATCCCCTTAACAATTGTATGTATTGAGCCGTACTGTATTGTACCCATTCTGCAATCTGTTAAATAAAGTTTTCATTCATTCATTCATTCACAATCTTGCAAGTTGCAACGTTGTTTAAGATATCAATCAAAGCATTGCAACGTTAGAATAGTTAGGATATCAATTGTGCATGAAAGGACTATATTTATATTGTTTGATTAGTATTATGAGATTCCCTGGCAGATTTCGTAAAGTCAAAATCCGTTGATCAACTTGAGTTTCAGTGAACACATTGCACTGACTCACCAAAGTCTGCGGTGGTCGAGATGTAGTAACGTTACGTTAGTCCAGTTGACTCCAGCAGCGCCTCAAACATGTTCTTTATCTTGTTTCCATGTTGTATATTAATTATCTCTCCAAGTAGTTGCTAAATGGTTTGTTAGTTTGTTACTGCGTTCTTTTTATGTCGATTCATAGCGAGCGTTTGTTTTGTTTACAATAGAGAGGGTCTATTTCTTTCCGTAGCCGCATTTCTTGCGCACTTCTGATTGGCCAGTGGCCAGACTCGCCTCGTATCATTCTACGCGGGTGGGGATGAGGATAATAATAATAATCACTACCGCTCGCTATCAATCTACGCCGTATATAACGCAAATAACGCAGTGATGAACCATTCAGTAACGTAAGTAGCGTTACTGAATTTCAAAAGTAATGCGTTAGAGTACTAGTTGCGGCAAAAAGTAACTTCGTTTCTGTAACGCGTTACTTTGTAACGCGTTAGTCCCAACCCTGCAAATGAGCCACAACATTGTCTCCACAGCTATAATACAGAACACACAGTCAGCGCTGCAAACATCGTGAAACACCACGGAAGCTACAATTTTAAACTGGCCATCTAGCGGTAGAGATGGGGATTAAGCGTGGCGCTGAAAGTGTTAAGATTGTTTTGTCAGTAACATGGGTCTCCCAGTCCCTCCCCTCTGCGGTAAACAGAAAATACATTTCCTGGTATCCCTTCCCACTTTATCCAATCAGGAGAGAGAACGGAAATGTGTGCTTGAAACGAGTAAAATAATCCGCAGTAAACTAATTTGGCATAGCAAGATTTCTTGAAATAAATAAATGTAAAAGAAAATATCTAGGGTTCTCTCTCCTGATTGGATAAAGTGGGAAGGGATACCAGAACATGTATGTTCTGTGTACTGCAGAGCGGAGTATAGGCACAGTAGAAGTAACATGGGAGACCCATGCTACTGACCAGCCACTCTATATCAGTGATGACTGTTGGAAAGTAGAGCTATTTAACACTTATTTCAACACAGATAAATACCACATTCAACACCTTTAAAGCATTGCCTAAACTAGGCCGACAGCAGAGGCACTCTCCGAGCCTGCTCTCACGAGTATCTCCTCCTCCTCTCGTTATGTCCAGCATTTCAAAACACGGTCCGAAGCCAGGAAAAGGGACTGTGGAATGTGGGGTTGTCCGATACAGTGGATGTATTTATATCGGCCTCTACAGGAGGAGAAGGAGGAGAGAGCCTCCTGATGATAGAGAGAGCCTGTGATACAGACAATTATCAGGATACACTCTGTACTTTCACAGACACACACCTCTCCCCCCCACCCACCTATGTCACTCACCCCATATCTGTCATACACTCTGTATTTTCACACACACACACACACACACACACACACACACACACACACACACACACACACACACACACACACACACACACACACACACACACACACACACACACACACACACACACACACACACACACACACACACACGTCACACACACACACACACACACACACACACACACACCTCTCCCCCGCCCACCTGTGTCACTCACCCCATATCTGCACCCACTCGCTTGTGTCTGCTCCCCTGTGAAAACTCTGTGCTTGCTCAGCGTCCTGCAGAGACCCAGGGCAGTGCCTTCACCGCTGCCCTCTGAGTCTCACCACGCTGCAACATGTGCTTGCATTACATCTCCCAGCCTCAACCAAACGCTGCTGCTGTCCACCTCCGTGAATAATCTCTTTAGGCTTAACGCGATTATTCCCCATCAGCCTGATATCATGTTGACACTGAGAGAGATGTTTGCCAAGGACTGAATGTACGTCCAAGTTCCCCCTAAACGCATCACCAGCCGGCCACATGTCGGGACCACGACAGATGGTGGATATGGTGTTATGTTATGTGTGTGTATCCGGTAATTACTTCTTTTTCTTCTCCAGGAAAATCTGTTCAAGTCCGACATATTTAAATCTATCCGGTCATGTCCAAAAGAATAAAAAGAAAGAAAGATAATGTCAGATTATAGCGTGTGCCAAACTGGCCACGGTAGCGTGCTTGAGCCCCTCCTCCCGTTTCCTCTCTGGTCTGGTACACAGCCGCACTGTGGCTCAGCGCTGTCCGCGGTGCTGAACTGGACAGTAGAGAGTTATGCATGTGAGTCTATTGACAGTAGGGCTGCATGATTAATCGAGAAAAAAATCGTGATCTCGATTCATCATAATTTTAAGTAAATATATATATTTTTAAATCGTCATAATTTAGAAATTAGATCGCATTGCGCATAGATGCGATCTAATTTCTAAATTATGACGATTTAAAAATATATATATTATTTACTTAAAATTATGATTATTGTAGGACAGAATGCCTCCTGCTCCAGGCTCTAGGACCCAGGATCACACCACATGAAGCTGGAGAGCACCATGTGGGACAAAGCCTGCATAGGCTCGACAAACAGCCTGTACAGCCTGCCATCATCTGCCACCAAGTGTCTTTGTTTGTTTTGTTTGTTTATTTTTGTTGATGAGTTAGATGCAAAGCTTTAGAACTGTCCCGGCTCTGTCTGATGCGTTGTGTGGATTACGTCTAGCTCATACTGGATGCTCGACCCCAAATATAGCTGGCAAATAATAGCAAACCTGTTTTTGGCTATTTTAATATATAGATCCATAGACTTGTGCTGACGAGTGGTTTAACGTTAATGGTTGTTGTTGATTGATTGATTGATTTTATTTATGGATCCAAAGACACAACAAATCCAAGGGATCACATGCAAAAGTGACAACACTTATTTCCAGCATGGTCCCTGTTGGTGTCTAAATATGGCGCCGTTTGTGCTGGGAGGGATGGGACGCAAGGTAGTATACTATACTAGGGCCAATGAGTTAGTATGCTATAATAGGGCCAATTAGTTAGTATACAGTATATACTAGGGCCAATGAGTTAGTATATATACTAGGGCCAATTAGTTAGTATACAGTATATACTAGGGCCAATGAGTTAGTATGCTATAATAGGGCCAATTAGTTAGTATACAGTATATACTAGGGCCAATTAGTTAGTATACTAGGGCCAATTAGTTAGTATACAGTATATACTAGGGCCAATGAGTTAGTATATATACTAGGGCCAATGAGTTAGTATACTAGGGCCAATGAGTTAGTATACAGTATACTAGGGCCAATTAGTTAGTATGCTATAATAGGGCCAATGAGTTAGTATACAGTATATACTAGGGCCAATGAGTTAGTATACAGTATATACTAGGGCCAATGAGTTACAGTAGTATACTAGGGCCAATGAGTGAGTATATATACTAGGGCCAATGAGTTGCATTCCAGTCAGTAGCCAACCAGGTGTTTATTTTGTATTTTTTTGTAGAGTGCAAAAACTTAAATTACATTTTATTCCTTTTGTTGTTGTTGAAAACGCAGCATTCCAAGACGGTATTGTTGTCAGATTCTTTGTAAGACTCTGCTACAGACCTTTTCTCTTTTTATCCCCAGATTGTAGAAGCATCTTAACACCACTAGGAATTCCATCAAAAGTGATGCATATTCCTTTGAAGAAACAGGGAATCAGAAAAACATGAATTAAGTATAAGAAAATAAGATACCATCATTATTCATGAGTTGACTAACAAGCGCAACATGTTTTTAGTTTTTCTTTCAAACCAATTTTCATTAAAATAGTTTTATTTTTGTCTATAAAGTATTTATGTGGAGACAACTTATGAAATACATTAAGGTCCAAGAAGTTAACATCGGTTTATATTTAATTATAATGATAAATGATTATAGCAAGTTTAACGGGAAGCTTTTCTTTAGATGCACTGAAGAAAAAAGCTCAAACCAGAGTTGGACTATAATTCCACATTGAGGATGGGTTCTCCAGAATTTATTTCATCTCCGCTTGGTTTTAAATTAATTATTAAAGTGTTTCCTGCTTCTGACACTGCAAGCTGCTTTTCACTGCTGCTCCTTCTATTTCTTACATTATTACTATCAATCAATCAATCAGATTTATTTATATAGCACATTTAACATGACACGTGTCAACCAAAGTGCTGTACAGAGGGTAGATACATAGATACATATAGACATTAGACAACAATCACAACTCCGTTTTATGGGAGGGCACACAGGCAAGCACACAGGAAAACAGGGCATGAGTCAGTGAACGGGAAAGGCTAGTAGGTAGAAGTGGGTTTTGAGCCTAGATTTGAAGGCATCTATCGAGGGGGCAAGCCTAATGGAGGTGGGGATGCTGTTCCACAGTGCAGGGGCTGCGACAGCAAAGGCACGGCCCCCCCTGAGCTTGAGGTTAGACCTCCGGACTGTCAGGAGCCTCTGATCAGCTGACCTGAGGGACCTGGTACATTAACGCTGCTCAAATGCTGCTTTAATGCTCTTTTAACGTTTAAGACTTAATCTATAGTTCTGGTAAAGAAGCCTTGACTGTCTATGTCAAAGCAATATATTATGGAGAATGCTGGAAATTCTAGAATATTATTCTCCGCCATTGACTGGCTACTCAACACTGTCCCCACCCCTCCGGAGTCCCCTGTGTCAACATGTGTTCTTCAATAACTCTCAAAAGCAAGTGCATCTCAGTTTGTGGGGTATCCATTTGGAATGGCCTTGATGTAGCAATAAAAACAATAAATGCAGATATAAACAGGAATTCTTGGACAAGTATAAGTTAGAGGAGCTTTAAAATAACGTGAACTAGTATTTTTGTAATTATTTATTTATCTTTTGCTGTAGTGGATAGGTATATTATTTTTTGATATTGTTAAATAACGTATTACATATTAATATGATATTGTAAGGAAGGGGCAGGACCAGATAAGCTTTGCTTCTTTCTGTCCCTTCTCAAACAAAACCATTTGTTTTGAGCTACAGTACAGTATGTTGATTATAGCTTCCATGTCTAGGAAGATATTTTTGATTTGATTTGTATTTTATTTAGTTATTTTTATTTAGTTAGTTATTTTTTGTTATTACAAATGTGTGTGTTTATGGTTGATAAATAAAGATCAAATCAAATCAAATAACAAAATAACTACTATCAGAGCCAGCATCGTTTCTGATGCAAACACAGATAACATCTGTAAACCCTATGAAAAAGATGTACTGTCTGTAACCATGGGGAAATTCAACTAAGCTCTATAAAACTGTCATGGAGTATAACTCCTCCACCTCTTGTATTGGCCCTATACCTACAGCATTTTTCAAGTGGATATTCAACAGTGTTTCAAGCCATGTCCTAAAGATTATAAATATATCTCTCCTCACAGGCATCTTCTCAGATGCATTGGAAACAGCCGTCGTAAGACCCTTACTAAAGAAACCCAAATTAGACAGTAATGTGCTGACCAGCTATAGGCCGATATCCAACCTTCCATTCATTACCGTAGATACTTGAACAAATAAACTCCTTTTCTTAACCCTTTGGTAGTGTGGTAGTGAAAGGGTTAAAGAAAACAACACCATGGAGGAATTTCAATCAGGCTTCAGAAGAGACCACAGCACGGAAACTGCCCTCACTAAAATAACGAGCGGCCTCAGACTAAACTCAGGAGGTAGAGCGTTGTCTGGTAGTCAGAAGGTTCCCGGTTCAATTCCCGCTCCTCCCGGGAAGCGTGTCGATGTGTCCTCAAGCAAGACACCACTAATGCTCCTGATGAGCAGATTGGCACCTTGCATGGTTACAGTACCTCCGCCGTCGGTGTGTGAATGTGTGAGTGAATGGGTGAATGTGAGGAACAAAATTGTACACTTTTTTAAGGATAAAATCGCTATATAAATGCACCATTTACCATTTAGAAGCAAATACAGTAATGTCTCAATTCTTGTCCTCTTAGACCTAAGCACAGTGTTCTACACGAATGACCATGATATCCTAATTCATCGTCTGCAAAAGTTAGTTGTATTAAACTGGTCAGAACAGGTCGAAACAGGGAGAAAGTGTTACATCATGCTTGGAGATCTTGGAGATGTGGAACACCTACTTTGGAGTTCCACAAGGGAGCTGCCTCGGTGCACTATTATTCTCACTATACTGTACATACTGCCACTTGGGGACATCATTAGAAAACACAATGTATGTTCCATAACTATGCGGGTGACACATAATTGTATATCTCTGCTGAACCAAATGATGCTGCAGCTATTAACTCCATTTCTGCATTTAGCAATACATAAATGGATGAGCAATTTCTTAAAATTAAATGAGGATAATGGATTAAACCTGAAGTTTGCATGTCTTGGTGTTATCATAGACTCAGATCTATCTAAGCTTTAAGTCCCACATCAACAAGGTGAAAAAAACTCATCCATACCTTTATTTCAAGCCGACTTGACTACTGTAATGGACTCTTTACCTTGTGTGTGTGTATGTGTGTGTGTGTGTTAGTGTGTGTGTTAGTGTGTGTGTGTGTGTGTGTGTGTGTGTGTGTGTGTGTGTGTGTGTGTGTGTGTGTGTGTGTGTGTGTGTGTGTGTGTGTGTGTGTGTGTGTCGAAAGAAAACAGAGAGAAGTCTGCAGCTAGGCTATTACAGTAACTAGAACCAAGAGGAGAGTCCAGTGTTAGCTACTCTGCACTGGCATCCGGTAACATTTATAATTGATTTTAAGGTCCTCCTCCTTATATACAAAGCCCTAAAAATGGAACAGGACCAAGATATATTGCCAAATATCTCGTCAACTATGTGCCAAGAACATTACAATCGTCTACTACTGCTTTATTGAAGGTTCCTAGCAGCCGGCAAAAGAAAATCGGGGATGCAGCCATTGCTAATTTAATTACGCATCAAAGTTACGGAACACTTTACTATAGGAAGAAAAGGAAGAACGTAGAAACACAAGATACAGAAAGTGAACATAGAGACTTGACAAGTGAACATAGATACTTAAAAAACTGAACATAGACTTGACAAGTGAACATAGAGACTTAAAGTGAACATAGAGACTTAAAGTGAACATAGAGACTTGACAAGTGAACATAGAGACTTGACAAGTGAACATAGACTTGACAAGTGAACATAGAGACTTGACAAGTGAACATAGAGACTTGACAAGTGAACATAGACTTAAAGTGAACATAGAGACTTGACAAGTGAACATAGAGACTTGACAAGTGAACATAGAGACTTGACAAGTGAACATAGACTTGACAAGTGAACATAGACTTGACAAGTGAACATAGACTTGACAAGTGAACATAGATACTTAAAAAACTGAACATAGACTTGACAAGTGAACATAGAGACTTAAAGTGAACATAGAGACTTAAAGTGAACATAGAGACTTGACAAGTGAACATAGAGACTTGACAAGTGAACATAGAATTGACAAGTGAACATAGAGACTTGACAAGTGAACATAGATACTTAAAAAACTGAACATAGACTTGACAAGTGAACATAGAGACTTAAAGTGAACATAGAGACTTAAAGTGAACATAGAGACTTGACAAGTGAACATAGAGACTTGACAAGTGAACATAGACTTGACAAGTGAACATAGAGACTTGACAAGTGAACATAGACTTAAAGTGAACATAGAGACTTGACAAGTGAACATATAGACTTGACAAGTGAACATAGAGACTTGACAAGTGAACATAGAGACTTAAAAACTGAACATAGACTTGACAAGTGAACATAGATACTTGACAAGTGAACATAGACTTCAAAAGTTAACATAGACTTGAATAGAGACTGGTTATACTAATAACTATTATACTATTATAAGAGTGATATGACACTATGAATGTATGATGTAAACGTAATGCCAATATATTTGTTTATAAATATATATATATATATACAGTTGTGTTACACTAATATGAACTATTACAAGAGTGATATGACAATATGAATGTACGATGTAAGCAAATGCCAACATATCTTTGGAATAGATACAGTTGTATTACAGCAGATCCAGTAAAGTTATGCAGAGGAACGTTGGACCCCTGGTGCACTCAAGAAAAACAAACACTCCAGGCCACATTTGAAATCCATCTCGCAGCTGCGGACGTCGTGTTTGAAACCTCTGCTCGAATTGACCACCTGTTCTCCATGTCGGGTGAACCTCAGGAGTAGATGTGTTGGTCTGGCACAGTCAATGAGAGTTTAGTGGGCTGCTAATGTTACATCATAATATATATGTCTGAAATATATGTACACACAGCTGTATTTACGATGTGTGTGTGTGTGTGTGTGTGTGTGTGTGTGTGTGTGTGTGTGTGTGTGTGTGTGTGTGTGTGTGCGTGCGTGCGTGCGTGCGCGCGCGTGTGTGTGTGTATGAGCGAGGGGGAGAGAGATGAGGAAGACAGAGAAACTAACGTAACTTCACAGTGAGTTGTGAGTTTTGGCAGCACTTCACACCAAACTACCGAGTGAGTTTCTGCAACGTCGGCTCCTCTTTCTTGTTCATGTTTATGTCAATCGAGTGAAGGTGAATAAATCCACGCTGCTTCACGGAGATTCAACCAATACGTCTGTGGGCAGGACATCGAGCCAGACTGTGGCCTCGCAGTGATTGGTGGCTGCGTCGGCGGCAAAGAACGTATCGATTACGAGCCGTGGATGAGACGGGAGACAGAAGCACAGGGAGAAGGTCAACGACCTCAGATGCTCCTCGGACTGTAGCACCAGTACCAGCTTCAGGTCAACATAGGGCTGGGCGATAAAACAACAATGATAATTATCGCGATATATGTTTCCTTCGATATAAATATGAAACATGGTCAATAATTTTTTTTTTTATAATTATTAATGCCAGTTATAAAAGTTGTATTGTTACAGTTTGTGTTCATGTTCTACCTCAGATTTGTGAACAGACTTGTCTTTCTTGCCCGCAATTTAAAGTAATGACGTTGCTTGTCCAAATGACAATACTGACCAAATTGAGATGTATTTTTCTCTTGTCCATTTATTTTGTTTGCTTTCTAATTTAAAATACAGTTTGAAACCGTTTGTACATAGTAGGCTATGGGCTAAATCCACAAAGAATGGATTGCACGGAGCAAGTTGCACCCTTACTTACAATTCATTATGAATTGAAAATGGGGGACCCTGATGTAAACAAGACGAAAGTCTTTCTCTGGTCTGCATCCCCTTAACAATTGTGTGTATTGAGCCGTACTGTATTGTACCCATTCTGCAATCTGCTAATAAAATGTTCATTCAATCAATCAATCTCCACTGCATTCTTTGTGGATTTAGCCCCATGTGTGGTAATCAGACTTGAGATTAAATTTATTTAATGAATTCTTCATTATTAATACCAGAATTTTGATTTTATTTATTTATTTATTTTCATTGTTAATGCCAGTTATAACAGTTTTATTCGTATACAGTTCGTGTTCATGTTCTACGTCAGATTTGTGGTTTGGCAAGTAGGCCTAGTTTGTCATGTTCTGACAACAAAGAATATTCTGAAGCACAATTAACCTTCTGGTTCCTTCAGCTTTCATTCAGCAGCAAAAATAGCCTTTAAACTTGACAGAAATAATTATTTCATGTATATCGAGATAATTATCGATATCGAGTGATGTGTGAACGATTTTATGGTGATAAAATGTTTGGCCATATCGCCGGGCCCTGGGTCAACAACACACTCGTTGGCCTGAGATGCTCCCCGGCCTGTAGCACCAGTAACGGCTTCAGGTCCACATGCAGGCGCTCTCATATATACATTGTGTAGACGCATGTGCAGGGCTTGACGTTGACACCCGCCCACCTGCCCAATGCGGGTAGAATTCGTCATTGGCGGGTAGATGCATCATTCTACCCGCCAATTCGGGGGGTGCCTTTTTTTTCTATGAAAAAAAAACATTGTAGTCTACAAAGGGCATTTGGAATAATCACGTCAATCCAGGTGATACTATTATAGTACTACAAATCCCACGAGGACTGGGTGCGCACAGTGTGCTCATTCCATTGGCCCATCCACTTCGTCCGATCGTGCGCGTCTTGTTGCTTCCGTGTGTGACAGCTGACGCTATTAACGTTAATAGCTCAACAACTAAGTTAGTTAGTGCGACCGACTCATCCATAGTTTACTTTACAGACAGTTAGCTAACGTTACAATGTGGTGGAATATTGTGAAAAGGCCGGGTGAACTGAACCATCGACAAACAGAAAAGAGAATGAGACCGAGACCGACTATTTGTAAGTAAGTAAACAAACTAACATGTATTATGTAACGTGTATTATTAAACTAATATTACGGTGTTTGTTAGCTGCTAGCCACATTCATGTAAGCATAAGGGCTCGAGACTAACACCGTCCTGGCCACCCTCTCAGTCAAGATAGCACTCGCAAATAATATATGCTGCACATTATTACTGCACTTATCTCTCAGCACCATGGACAGCTGCCCCAGATGCCTCTTTCTTGGTTAAAAGCTGCTATATAATTGCAGTCTATTTACCATTCAGATCAAACATGGCTTGTTTCCTAGCCATTCTATTCTACCGTGTTCTATTCTTCTGTGTTTTGTTCTTCCATTGAATTCCATATGTTCGTTCTCTCTCTATCTCTCTCTCTCTCTCTCTCTCTCTCTCTCTCTCTCTCTCTCTCTCTCTCTCTCTGTCTCTGATGTTTTGGTAGTTGGTATAGTGGGCAGGTTGAAGTATATGTCTCTGATGTCTTGGTAGTTGGTATAGTGGGCAGGTTGAAGTATATGTCTCTGATGTCTTGGTATAGTGGGCAGGTTGTTAAGAAGTGGAGCTCGGTTTCCACCTCATCTTGTGTGCAGTGGGTGCATACAGTAGTCTGTCTTCTCTTGGGAGCCAGGTCTGCCTATGGCGACCTTTCTCAATGGCTAGGCTGTGCTCGCTGAGTCTGTACCTAGTCAAGGATCTTCTTAGTTTCTTCTTAGTCTCTATCTCTCTCTCTCTCTCTCTCTCTCTCTCTCTCATTCGTCACGGTGATGAAAAAAGGAGTCTGGAGCCCATTTTCACATGATCATTTTAATAATCACAATGTTGGGTTATGATCGGCGTGTGTGGGGATTTTTGGCTGGTGAAAATGCTGAGTGGCTAGTGACTTTGTAAAACCACTAGCCACAGTGGCTAGTGAGCCAAAAAGTTAATGTCAAGCCCTACGCATGTGTTTAGAATACCTCGCCTCCGCTTCCCTCAAGTGACTGATCGAGGCTGACAGTCGACACCGGAAAAAGGTCACGAGCATTAGGCTCCGCGAACTCCTGCGAGGCCGCAAAGAACCGACGTCTTCACAGTAAATCAAATTCATCTGCTCTCCCTCCCCTCGACGGTATAGAATGAAGATAAACATAAAGGGAAAAAAGGGCAACATCGCATCCCTCGCCCCCCCTACACTTGGCTGAACCACTCGTGAATTTTCAAAATATGGGGACGACGGGCCCCCAGAACGGTTTATGGAAACATAAGGTAATGTTTTTTTTTTACTGGTAAATTATTATTTTGTACAAAGCTAACGACTACCGTGTGTTGCGCTGACACGGCATTTGCATTGTGAGATTGGCACAGTGAGATACTATTGGCTGGGAGGTTAGACGCCTAAAGAAGAAATGGGTACTTTTTGTTAGAACCACCTTGACATGACTTTCCACAAAATCACAAAATGTTCAGAAACTACCTAGAAGGACAGGTGTCAGATGTATCATAATTAGGGCTTCTTAGTTAATGGACCTATCGCAAACCTGCCCTCTTTTCTTGATAATCCAATCACAACATTGTCCAAGAGAAGCAGTGGGAAGCAACAGTTCTGATTGGAGGATCAAGAAAAGAGGGCAGGGTTTGAGATAGGTACATTAGTCGATTTATTGGTCAGTCTGGTCTTTGTTAGTCGATTAGTCATTTGTTGTGCTTTCTTTAATGCTGAGGTATTTTTTGGGGGGGGGGGGGGGGGGGGTAGATGTGAAGCAACATCTCTATGACCAGCAATGGCTGTGTGTCCTTGTTTTCCTTCATTTAAAGACATCCTTCTGCATCACTGCTTGTGGGAAACACGGTTTTACTCATCTGTCGACAAAGTTCTATGACTATTAGTCGACTAAGTTCCATGACTATTAGTCTATTATGACTATTATGACTACTATTCAGATATATAAGATTTAACTTTTCATATATACATTTTAACTTTTCAGAGATACAAGATTTAACATTTTCAGAGATATGAGATTGAACTTGTCAGAGATATAAGGTTTAACTTGTCAGCGATATACGATTTAACTTTTCAAAGATACAAGATTTAACTTTTCACAGATATAAGATTTAACTTGTCAGAGATATAACATATTTTATTATTATTTTTTTTTTTATTATTATATTCCCCCCCCCATTCTTTTTCCGTTTTTCTCCCCTCCCGTCGTTATGCCAATTCCCAATCCCCTTCCTGGTCGTTGCGCACTCTACCCCCTACCATCGGTCTGGGAGGGCGGAGACTATCACATGCTTCCTCCGACACATGTGTACGCAGCCCACCACTTCTTTTCACCTGGCAGCGCGGACTCTCACTGAGAGAGTGTAACGTGTGGAAGGTCACACTACCTCTCTCAGATCCTTCCCTCACTGTGCAGGCACCCCGACCGAACTGTAGGGGTCGCTGTCCACAACGACCCACCCACCGGCTTCCCTCCCGCTGACTCTGCCCATCGAGCCAGTATGACGACCGGCCAAGCCGGAAGCAACACTGACAGCTGGATTCGATACCAGTGTCTCTTGCGTTGGTGACGAGCGCCTTGTCCGCTGCGCCACCCAGCCGCCCTCAGAGACATAAGATTGATCTTGTCAGAGATATAAGGTTTAACTTTTCAAGGGCGGCCAGGTAGCGCAGCGGACTAAGCGTCTGCCTACCACCGCAGAGACAGTGGGATCGAATCCAGCTGCCGCGGTGCCTCCGGCTTGGTCGGTCGTCCATACTGACACAATTGGCAGTGTCAGCGGGTGGGAAGCTGGTGGGGTGGGTCCCGGTGGTTGTAAACAGCGACTCCTACAGGTCGGTCGGGGCGCCTGCTCAGCGAGGAAGGGATCTGGGTGAGGTAGTGTGATCCTCCCACGCGTTACACTCACCCAATGAGAGTCCTCGCTGTCAGGTGAAAAGAAGCGGCTGGCTGCCTCCACATGTATCGGAGGAGACATGTGATAGGCTTCAAACCTCCCTAGACCGGCAAGTGCGGGGCAATGGCGCACAACGACCAGGAAGGGGTGGGGGGGGGGGGGGGGAATTGGCATAACGACTAAATTGATTTGGGAGAAAAATACAGAAAAAAAGGAGAAGAAAAAGTAGATACAAAAAAAGTTTAACTTTTCAGAGATACAAGGTTTATGTGGGACACTGACAATTACCTCAACTATGGGTCAGGAGTTTTAATATACTTCCCTATAATTCAGTGTTATGAACATTTCAGTCCTCTGGAAAACCTCCATTCAAGGGGTTTGGATAAACAAGATTCTGGTGTATAAAATAAAACAACGTAAGGCTCAACTCTGTTTGACATCACAGTGATTTCTCTATAATGGAGATGTCCTTACTGAACTCGATGTACTCAGTGACCCTGATGCACACCTAGACAGTATACGGCAACAACAGTATACATACGGCTGCATTATTATGACAAAAATAATAATTGCAATTATTGGGTCTCATTCACCAACAGACTTACGACAAAAAGGGCTTTGTCTTAGGGCCATTTGAGACCTTTTCGGGCAAGACATGAATATAGAGAATATATTATAATATTAATTATATATGTTTTATTGGGACAGTTGGTGAATCCCAAAATCGGCCCGAAAAGGTCTCAAATGGCCCTAAGAGAAAGCCCTTTTTGTTGTAAGTCCTTGGTGAATGAGACCCATTGATTGTGATATTGCGATGACGATTATGAATCATGATTCGAGGAATTACAAACCTGCCAACATTAAAACATATATTTTCGTATTTGTATTATACTGTAACTAACGCAGCCTTGAACCAACGCGTGATTTATATATTTCCTTCATACAGCTCCTTTCCTGCAGAGCGCAAGTTCCACTTCCTGTTCCTGTTTACAAATTCACACACGTCTGAGGTGTGAACTTTCAGCCAATCGTTGACCTCCATTATACTTTGGTTCAGTTCGGTGTACTTGGGCACATGGGCATTGGGCACACACGCACATGCATGCATGCACACGCACGCGCACACACACACACACAGGCACACATAGAAACAGGCTCAAACAGGGACACACATGTACACAGGCACGCGTACATACTGTACTACATGTGACACACAACAGCTGCGGCAATCTGAGACAGCCCTCGGATGAGTCATGGTATGTTCCAATGTCATGTAAGTGAGCACACACATACATACATACACACACACACTTACACACACATACATACATACAACATACATACATACATACACACACCCACAGATGGAGAGGTTTCATCTGGCTGGTTTTCGACCTGGGATGCCCTTTAACACTTTCAGCGCCAGCCATTAGATGGGTCCCGTTGTAGCACTGCCACGCTTTAAAAGATAGGAGTGAAGGGCGGTCAGGTGGCATAGCGGAGATTGCGTTCGTCACCATCGCTGGAGACGCTGGGTTCGCGTGTTCGAATCCTGCTCCCGGCATTGTCACCAGCTTGGCTGGCTGTTCACACTAATACAATTGGCAGTATTAGGGGGTGGGGAAAGCTGGCGGGTGGGTCCTGGGCGTTGTGGACAGCGACCCCTACAGTTCGGTCGGGGCGCCTGCTCAGCGAGGGTAGGATCTGGAGGGAGGTAGTGCGGCCTCCCACACGTTACACTCTCCCAGTGAGAATCTGCGCGGCCAGGCTGGCTGCCGGCTGGCTGCCGGCTGGCTGCACATGCGTCGGAGGAAAGCATGTGACAGTCTCCGGCCTCTCGGACCAACAGTAGGGGAAAGTGCGCAACAACCAGAAAGGGGGTTGGGAATTGGCATAACGACTAACAGTGGGATGGGAGAAAAATCGGAAAAAGGAGGGGTTGAAAAGATAATAATAAAAAAAAAAATAGGAGTGCAGCGGCTGGGTGGCGCAGCGGACATTGCACTCGTTACCAACGCAAGAGACACCGGGTTCGACTCCGGCTGTCGGCGTTGCCTCCGGCTTGGGCCAGCCGTCATACTAACTCAATTGGCAGAGTTAGCGGGTGGAAGTCGATGGGTGGTAATCTGGACGTTGTGGACAGCGACTCCTACAGGTCGGTTGGGGACGCCTGCACAGCAGAGACAGGAAGTGGCGGGGGTAGTGTGAGCCTCCCACACGTTACACCTCGCCAATGAGAGTCCACGCTGGCAGGTGAAAAGATGTGACAGGTTGCCTCCTCGTGTATCGGAGAAGACACGTGATGCAAGGCTTCTATCCTCCCTACAACCGGCCAGTGGGGGGCATATGCGAGCAACGTTCAAGACAGGGGAGGGAAGAATTGGCACAGTGGAATTGGGATGGGAGAAAAATAGAAAAAGAAGAGAAAAGGTGGATACAAAAAAAAAAGATAGGAGTGCGTCACCTTGTTTGTAGAGCTATAACTATATTCTATATTATAGCTATGGATACAACACTATGGCCCATTTGACATCAACTATCTATCGTTCAATATGTGAAAAAGAATAAAAAATTTTCCCGTGTTATACCGTGGTGAATATAAGTATAGTTTTAGATTGGTCTGGGGTAATTCCCGAAAGGCTGAGTAATGGCCTTATACGTCAATTCTACTATAAACGTTGCCGTTTCTTGCCTGGACACGCTACTATTCTCAAACCAAATCTATATAATAGGTATTATGTTTCATCATAGGTCGTTTCTGATTATTTGATTGGCAGTAACGGCATTCGTGTTGAACACTAAAAACGCTTAGCAGCCCGATCGGTATAAAAACATTGCATGATCAAGCCAGAATTGACGTCAGATAGTCCTTACCTGTGATCGGGAGTATTCCAAAAATAATATTCCAATTGTTTGATCGCCATCTGGTACATCCGATGTCCATTTGGTCCACGACATAACCCACCACAACATATGGATCAGGGATATTTGCAACCGAGAGAACCGCACCACTCGTCCGACCCAGAAAAGTGTGCCCGGAGACATTTGAGTGTAACACAGGGTCTGGAACAGGGTTTACTGCACTCTCGATACTGCCACCTGGGAGGATCTGGCCGGTACTGCACCCTCGGCGTCGCAGTATGCCTTCTAACGGCAACATACGGGTCCCTGACATTGAATAGAATATTAAAATCGGAAAAAAAGGAAAAACGATCAAATAACCAGTAAACTCGTTGTTGGCGGGGAATGTGTTAACGCGACAGCAGAACGCTGTCTGATTGGCTGAGCCTAGTTATGCTGATTCTATACATCACTGGGCCGCCGCGCTATAGGCACACACACACACACACACACATACACACACACACACACACACACACACACACTATAGCCTAGCTATAGGCACACGTACACGCGCGCACACACACACACACTATAGCCTAGCTATAGGCACACGCACGCACACACACGCACACACACACACACACACTATAGCCTAGCTATAGGCACACGCACGCACGCACACGCACACACACACACACTATAGCCTAGCTATAGGCACACGCACGCACACACACACACTGGCACAGAGGTACAGATACACACGCACATTCGACCCAGCCCTCTGATTGGCTGGCCAGGGCTGTGCGTTCTATACATCAGTGGGCATCTCTGCCACAGGTGGCGGGAGAAGGCAGGACGTTGCCAAGGCAACAGGAAGCAAAAAAAGCGGGAAATGCTGCGATGTGAGCAGACTATCAATGGTGGTCGTAATGTGTGTGTGTGTGCGTGTGTGTGTGTGTGTGTGTGTGTGTGTGTGTGTGTGTGTGGGCACAGGATACCGGCTGTCCGGAGGACACATGGCGAAAGGATGGAGGGAGGGGGGGGGGGGAGAGGGAGGGGGGGAGAGGGCTTCTGAGGTGAGTCTCGGCCATTTGGCTTGAAGTCACCTTCCTCTGTACAGTATGTCTGTCTGTCTGTCTGGCCACCCGTCTCTCTCTCCCTCTATATGTCTGTCTGTCTGTCTGGCCACCCGTCTCTCTCTCCCTCTATATGTCTGTCTGTCTGTCTGGCCACCCGTCTCTCTCTCCCTCTATATGTCTGTCTGTCTGTCTGGCCACCTGTCTCTCTCTCCCTCTATATGTCTGTCTGTCTGGTCACCCGTCTCTCTCTCTCCCTCTATATGTCTGTCTGTCTGGCCACCCGTCTCTCTCTCCCTCTATATGTCTGTCTGTCTGGCCACCCGTCTCTCTCTCCCTCTATATGTCTGTCTGGCCACCCGTCTCTCTCTCCCTCTATATGTCTGTCTGTCTGGCCACCCGTCTCTCCCTCTATATGTCTGTCTGTCTGGCCACCTCTCTCTCTCTCCCTCTATATGTCTGTCTGTCTGTCTGGCCACCCGTCTCTCTCTCCCTCTATATGTCTGTCTGTCTGTCTGTCTGTCTGTCTGTCTGTCTGGCCACCCGTCTCTCTCTCCCTCTATATGTCTGTCTGTCTGGCCACCCGTCTCTCTCTCCCTCTATATGTCTGTTGTCTGGCCACCTCTCTCTCTCCCTCTATATGTCTGTCTGTCTGGCCACCCGTCTCTCTCTCCCTCTATAATAATAATAATAATGGATTGGATTTATATAGCGCTCTTCGTGACACCCCAGAGACCCCAGAGCGCTTACAGAGTCCATTATTCGTTCATACACAGTCATACCGGTGGTGGTAAACTACAATTGCAGCCAGAGCTGCCCTGAGGCAGACTCACGGAAGCGTGGCGAATAATCATCGCCTACGGCCCCTCCGACCACCACCAACATTCATTCACATGCATACACATTCATACGAGGCAAGTAGGTTAAGTGTCTTGCCCAAGGACACAACGGCAGTGGGATGGACATGGGCTTGAGCGGGATTCGAACCACCAACCCTTCGATCATTGGACGACCCGCTCTACCCCTGAGCCACGCCGCCCCACATCTATATGTCTGTCTGTCTGGCCACCCGTCTCTCTCTCCCTCTATATGTCTCTCATTTGTCCCTCTGACACCATCCCTCTTTTACAACAACTAGACTAGTGCTGTTCAGAACAGGTGATCACTTTGCCCCCAGCTTCCTCCAGAATCTCTCTCTCTCTCTCTCTCTCTCTCTCTCTCTCTCTCTCTCTCTCTCTCTCTCTCTCGCTCTCTCTCTCTCTCTCTCTCACTCTCTCCATACCATTATGCTCTGATACCTATACTCAAGGCTCTGTTCTCTATACTCAATCAAAACGTATTTACTGCCTACAACTGTCTTACACTGTTACGATTCTGGTTCTTGACTACGGTCGGGAACCACCCACCTTCTCTGTCATCTGATTGCTGTCATTTGTTTTTCCCTGTCATTTAGTGCTGTCACTTAGGGGTTGGCTTCTGATTGGCTGTCACGGGGGTGTGTGCGGAATGTTGGTATTTGGTGGCTATTTAACATTCCTTTCCTCTGCTTGTCATTCGTCAGGTGGTCACTATAGGCGTTCGGAGATAACGCGGCCGGTTCCAGTTCTGGACCACCACTAAGCTCCATTATCTATTCTCTCGTTCCCTTGCCTTGGCATAGTATCCTAGTATTACTCTTTGTGTTCTTTACTATTAAAGTCGAACCTGTTCAAGAGTATATCTTCTCCGTCTCTGTGATTGCCTACAACAATTGGAACTCACCTACCTCCATCCTGACATTACACTGTACTCATAACTACCTTCATTATATCATAATGATTACTACCATACTGTCTTTATACCTGTATATCACTGTAGATATTATATTACAACTCTGTATAAACATCTGATTAGCACTACACTCAGTAGTACTAATTTATATATTTTGTTTAATCACATGTACATCGTATATTACTATTGCACGTTACTGCTACATTTGTACTGGTTGGTTGGATGCCAAACTTAGTTTCATTGTACTGCACTTGTGCTGTATAATGACAATACATTTATATAATCCATATAACACTTTATGATATAACTGCACATGCTGTATATAAATGTATCTATATTTGTATATATGCATCCATACCTACTCCTACTCATATCTGAATTTCCCCAAGGGGATCAATAAAGGAATATCTTATCTTATCTTTGTTAAACCATTGGCTAGTTCATTACCATAATGCAGGGGTGGGCAACCTTTTTTGGACATGAGATCTACTTTACCAAACCCTACACACCACACAAGCACACTTATTACACGCACACACGGCTGCTACTTAAGACTGTATTTCTTTGTAAAAAACGCTACCTTGAAAGGGTATGGTTTGTATAGACCGTCGTGTATTGTGTTTACAAATCTACTACAGTTGAGGAGCCGGGAAAAACAAGCTTCTCACGTTTCTCTGAATGTAATGTACATTTAAAATAATCTGAATCTGAATCAGAATCTGACAATTGCACACACAGATATATGAGAGAGAGAGAGAGATGCTCATGCCTCCAATTTTCACAACTCTTTTCTCTCTAGTAACAATGTATGATTAAACCAATTACGCTTCCTGCACAAGGCAGCGACAGGGCTTCAGAGACAGGGAGAGATGAAAGGCTTCGGCAGAGAGAGAGAGAGAGAGAGAGAGAGAGAGAGAGAGAGAGAGAGAGAGAGAGAGAGAGAGAGAGAGAGAGAGAGACAGGCGAGTGCCTGAGCTCATCTCCGTTCTTTCCCATGGTATCAAGACCCCTGTCTGTACACTGTGTTCTCCCTCAAGTACAGTAGCCCGGTACAGAACAAATGGCGCTCTGTGTTTGATTCATAAAAGGAAACAACACTCAGCTTATTACACAGGCAACCTTTCCTGTCCTGTTTGTGCCCGGACACAGCGTGTACCACCGCCCTCGTGTTCAATATCTTGAACAAAATTGAATAAAGAATATCCCCTTCCCACTCTGTGGTTGGTCGCAGTCTCTTGGCGTCTCGTCGTACAGCCGAGCCGTCCTTATTAATTGTGGTTTCACAGTCTGGTCATTTGCTGAATGCTAAATGGTGTGTTTTATATATAGCAGCGTTTATCCAAAGCGCTTTACAATTTTTGTTCCTCACATTCTACCCGTTCACTCACACCTTCACATACCTCCTGAGCCACTGCCACCCGCCAAATGTTTGCTTGTAAGAGGCTACACACCCGGCTGATACCTGTATGAGTCTCAGGGCTATTCGTGATGCAACGTTAACCTTGCAAACGCGAAATAGGGGACCCAGCGAAAAAAGAAGGCGGGCCAAAGAGCCTCGGAGGTCAGGGATTCACGGAGATTCAAGTTTAAACCGGCAAGTCTGCGTGTGAATGAATGACCCGCGATCAACTGGTAGATCAAAAAGGTTGCCCACCTCTTCCATAGTGTATCCTATTTGTACCACTGGATATAATAATTACTGTACATACATTAGCTTAGCATATTTACTCTGTAGCTTCGTCATGTATGCTATACTATACTGTATACAGCAATGCACTTTACTGCTCCTTTGCACGTTGGTTCAAATGAAAACAACATGAATCTAATCTAATCTAATCCCATGTTCTTAACAGAGCTTTGAAAATTTGATTAGATTAGATTCAAATGTATTATCATTATACAGTAAGTACAGTACAACAGACAGAAGTTTGGCATCTAACCAGAGTGCAAATGTAACTGTCTGTAGTGTGGTAGTGAAAGGGTTAACCTTATGTAGTGTGGTTGTGAACGGGTTAACCCTTTGTCGCGTGGCAGTGAAAGGGTTAATTTAATTGTACTCTACTTGTGCAATGACAACAACGTGAATCTAATCTAATCTAATGTGTTTTACAGAGCTTTGAAAATGGCCAGATTTATTAGTGTAGTCAGGAAAGAATTAAAAGAAATACCTCACCATCTGTTTTGTATTTTTTTTTCTACTGGTCTCTTTTCATTCTCAACATTAAACGTGAGGTTCCACTTAAGTGTTTTATTGGGTCTCATCTGTTAGATAACTGTACAAAAAAAATAAATAAAAATTTAAAAACGCTCCCACGCTTTTATTTTGAAGGCAAAATCGCATCGGCCTAGTTAAGTAGACATGAAGCCAAGGGGGGAGGTATGATTCGTGCCTGGTGATTGGATGACATCAATGTTACTTGGAACACTTGTTATGGGTGTGTCAGCTTTTCTTTTAGTCGCTGACAGTAGAACACTAAAAGAATCACTGAACAGCCAGGTCCACCGGGCAAAGAGACTATTGACGGATATCACATGAGCATACACACAAACACACCTTAAGTGACTTACACACCACTAGGGTTGGGTCCCGAACACGGCACTTTGAAGGATTCCGACCGAATTACATCGGTACTACCGAGTGTTCATGCTAGATCAATTAAATCAAATTTCGGTACCTTACATGTTTAGATTCCGAGTAATTTTATTGTCAGTACCATTTAAAGCAAAAAAAAAAAGTTTAATTCACTTTGTTGTGGTTCTTCGACCGTCGCAGGTAGATAGCAAATTCCAGGAACTGGTACAGGTACCGGTATCAGTTCAAATGTGAACGGTACCCAACCCTACACACCACACAAGCGCACTTATTACACGCATACACTACTGCTACTTACGCTGCATATATCTTTTTGTATTTATTCGCTGTAAAAAAACCTTGTATTGTATAGTTTGTATAGACCCTTGTGTATTGTGTTTACAAAACGGTTGAGGAGCCGGGAAAAACAGCATCTTCCTTTTCTGAATGTATGTAGCCTACATTTAAAAAAAAAAACTGTGACAATAAAATAATCTGAATCTGAATCTGTCAAAAACCATTCCATTTTGGTTTTCATATTTTCCCTCTCTCCCAGGTTGGATAGCTAACATAGTGTGAGCTATAGTGAGCTGCGCCAGCGCAGGTGATCTAACTGATTCTGACAGCGACCTAGCAGCAGTGTTTGTTTACAGCCTCTCACATGCTGAAGACATTTGGTTCCGCTGGTAGTCTGGCAGAGCCGGACCTCTGTCCACACACTGTGTGAGCCGCGCTGTGCCAGCCTTCCACTTGGAGCCAGTGGAACAACCAGAGAACTATATATGGGAACGTTGTCTTTCTCCTCTCTCCATCCCATCTCCCCACGGGCCCCCGGAGGGGGACACGCCCCACCGCTTGGGAACCGCTGATGTTGGGTTCCTCCTCACAAAAAAAGCCTCTCAGTAATAAGTAATAAATAAGAAGGTCGTTCCTCCGACTGGAAACTGACTGACTGACAGCTAAGATGATTTTTAAAGTGGAACTATTTTACTATTTCTTTCACTATTTGGGCACTTTACACAATTCCTGTGAGTCTATGGAACACCTCTGTAATATATATATTTTTTTATTCATTGTTTTGTATTTCTAATCAAGTCCTCAAAAACAGCATTTTTCTACCTCAAGAGTTCGAGCTGTTTTGAGCCTGGGCTCCTAAACCACTGCGCAGCGGCGTCGTCGCCTGAACATTAACATGCAGCGGTGTCTCTCTGACATCACATATAGGCACATTTTCAAATGACTCAGTTCAGTGAGGGTGAATATTGTGAGAGGAGAATGGAAGAATGCGCCAATATGAGAATTTTGAGACATAGATCATATTAATATAAGTTCACATAGCTAGGAAACAATGCTAAACACTCAAAAAGGCCATTTATAAGATAGTTCCCCTTTTAAGCGAGCCATACTCAAAGCTTAAACGTTGTTGTTGTTGTTGTTTTTGGGGGGGGGGGGGGGGGGGGCTGTCATGGTGTTATGTACACCTGAGGCTGGGGTTTAAAATCAGGAGGGACTGGGGACAGCAGAGGCAAGAAACAGGCGGGGCATGGAATAGGGAGGGGCAGCGGGGGGCAGGGTACAGGAGGGGCAGATACAGGAGGGGCAGATAACAAGAGGGGCAGATAACAGGAGGGGCAGATAACAAGAGGGGCAGATAACAGGAGGGGCAGATAACAAGAGGGGCAGATAACAGGAGGGGCAGATACAAGAGGGGCAGAAAGGGCAGATAACAAAGTGGCAGATAACAAGAGGGGCAGATAACAGGAGGGGCAGATAACAGGAGGGGCAGATAACAGGAGATAACAAGAGGGGCAGATAACAAGAGGGGCAGTAACAGGAGGGGCAGATAACAGGAGGGGCAGATAACAGGAGGGGCAGATAACAGGAGGGGCAGATAGCAGGAGGGGCAGATAACAGGAGGGCAGATAACAGGAGGGGCAGATAACAGGAGGGGCAGATAACAGGAGGGGCAGGGAACAGGAGGGGCAGATAACAGGGGGGGGGGGCAGATAACAGGAGGGGCAGATAACAGGAGGGGCAGATACAGGGGGGGGGGGCAGATAACAGGAGGGGCAGATAACAGGAGGGGCAGATAACAGGAGGGGCAGATAACAGGAGGGGCAGATAACAGGAGGGGCAGATAACAGGAGGGGCAGGGAACAGGGGCCCCTTTGGACCCGATCTGTGCACGTTTCTCCCCCCTTTCTCCCACCTGTCCAGAAGCCCCGCTGTGTAGACCAAACCTAATAAATGCTATAAAAATATAATAATAATAATACAAGGTACATGAGATACAGCTTAGGCAGCTGAGCCACCAGGATGCCCTAGTTTAGTGTCTTCAGAGACACAACAAGAGCAAAACAAAGAGAGAAGAGAGAGGAAGACAGGGACAGGGAACTTACCGTTGGGATTCTTCTCTTCTCTTCCCGGTCTCTCTCTCCTCTCGTCTTCACCTCTCGGAGTCTTTTTTATTATCCTCCTCCGTGTTATATAACTTGTCGTACGCTCTTCGTATCACGCCGTAAATCAACTGTGTTTTATGTTCAGCCTCCCAGGCATCTCCTCTTTGTACTTCAGGCTAACCCCCCCCCCCCTCCCTCCCTCCCTCCCTCCCTCCCTCCCTCCCCCCCCCCACCAAAAGTACTGTAGGAGGAAAAAACCTTTCTAGCGGGCTCCGAGTAACCGCCGCTGCGCCCCCGGGACTGTTCCATATCTGCCAGTGACTCAGGGCGAGCGGAAGCCCCCCCGGCTAAAGAGCGCGACGCTGTCTGCCGGATAGATTAAAGAGCCCGGTGCCGCTGATTGATGAGCAGATTAAAGTTCCAGGCGGCAGGCAGCGCTCTCCTTCAGTATCCTCTTATCTCTCCGCACGCGCACCACCTCCCCCCCCCCCCCCCCCCCCCCACCCTCCCCCCCCCCCCCCGGCGGGGGTTCTTTTTGCGAAGTACGCCTCTAAGGCAAGCGGAAGCGGAAGGCCGCCGTGCCCGGGTGACAGAGGAGCCGAGCTAGCAGCAGGTGGCGCTGTCTGCTCGGGGGCGCCGCGCCCCCGCGGGCTTCTGTCGTTTGCCGCTGCTGTGGTTCTGGACACGCCTTCAAGCGACGACGAGTGATATCATGTGAAATATCTCACATGGAAGCTCCGGGCTTGTGTGTGTCGTTAGAAGAGCTGAGCAGGCTGTCGGGCTGGGTTGTGGAGAGCCGGGGCTGGTGAGTGATGTCGCCCTCTAGGCAGCAGCACTAGCCTCTGATGGGGCCCTGGACGCTGTGTGATCGCCCCCCTCCCCAGGCCAGCGGTGGAGTCAGAGTAGTATACAGTACGCTGCCGGCTCCCTGGGTATATACGCCTCCTGCTCAGGATCCCAGTAAAACAACTCCTACTCGTTCTTTTCCTCTCCAGGATCCAGGAGGATCCGGACTTTGGATTCGAAGAGGAGGAGAGGAGGTCAAAAGGTTGTCGCCCCTGGTCACCACGGGGTCGCGGAGAGGTCGTTACAGCAGGTTGTCATGGTAACGGTGGCGAACGAGAGGTTTACAGGTGTGCGGCGTCTTCAGTGTGTGAGTCACACAGGGTTGGCCCCGCTCTCTGGGGGGTGGGGGGGGCTGGGAGGCTGGGACCCAGGGAGGAGGTGGGAGGCGGGAAGAAAATAAATATTCAACGACGGCGGCGACGATAGAGGATAAAAGAAAAGTTGGCGAAAAGAACTGAAGAAGAAAGAGAGGAAGATGACAAGAGAACAGAGGGTAAAATGATCTGTATCCTCTTATTTCTCTTCCCTCTCTGTAGTCTTATATATCTCCTCCTCCTTTATTCTGGCTCTCTCTCTCTCTCTCTCTCTCTCCCTCCCGGTCTGACGAGGACTCTCCCGTCGGCTCAGCGGGTGTCTTGCGTCTCGGCGTACACAGGTGGGGCTCCTCGCCGCAGTCAGCCTATAGGAGACGAGACAAGAGAGAGAGAGAGAGAACTGTGAGAATAGTTGCACGGAGCGCAGCGCTTAAGACCGGTGATGGTGTGTGTGTCCCCCTCCCTCCTCCTCCTCTCGCTCGGCGTTCACCCAGGGAGCGCAGACTGTGCCGCTAGACTCCCTGCTTCGCGCTCCTTCAGTCTCACGCACACACACAACACTTCACCCTTAATCAGATCCCGATACGAGCGCACATTAATGATTCATCGCGTA
This sequence comes from Notolepis coatsorum, assembly GCF_963971535.1. NCBI lineage: Eukaryota > Metazoa > Chordata > Actinopteri > Aulopiformes > Paralepididae > Notolepis > Notolepis coatsorum. Next base: position 20,717,528 of record NC_140178.1, read on the forward strand.
CGCGCCTGGCACGTACACGCACACACACAGTTCTTTCACTGCTCCCGACTTCCTGTGTGTAAACGGCCACATCCCATCACCCCCCCCCTCCGCCCCCCACACACCCCCCCCCCCCCCCCCCCCCCCGCCACCGCCGCCGCCACAAATAACCTCAAGGACACGTGAGAAACAATATATTTTATTCTCCCAGACAGGGCAGCATCACCGGAGCAGCTGAGGGGGTCAAGTGACTCGCTCCGCGGTAAATTCTATAGTTTTCAGGGATAGAATGGCACCCCCCCCCCCCCCCTGCGCCGGTCCGGGGTCAGAACCGGCAGTCTCCCACTCACAAGAGGCGGGGCCCACACACACACACACACACAGGCGTATAGCATGTACGTGTGTATTGATTTTTCCCCCGAGAGCAGAAGGCTAGTGAATTATCCAGGGCTGTACACTGCGACGAGATTATCGCAAATTGCCCCTTAATTTGGCCCGTGCGAGTAGTGATTTCAACCCTTCATTCGCATTTCACTCCTAAATTAATTGGATAAAAAAAATAGTAACACATTAGCCTACAACCAGGGCTGTACAGTGCGACATAATGTCGCGGTGCTATGAAAAAATCTGTCGGCAATGAATGAACTTACTGCGATAGCCTGTGTGTGGAAAAAAAGATGACCCACGCAACTTCGTAGTTGTAGTCTATCGTGCGATTAAATACCATGTCCCCGTCTGCGTAGAGTCCATACTAGGGATGCACCGATATGAAAACTTGCCACCGATACCGATACCGATTGTTCAACTAACACAATCGGCCGATACCGATATTTGTGGCAAAAAAATAAGTGTTTTTTTTCTTTTTTTTTTATGAAATTACTGTATATTTGTATGTCTCTAAATGTTTTGATGAATTGAAAATGGAGGACCCTTATGTAAAAAAGCCAAAAGTCTTTTTCTGGTCTTCATCCTCCAGTCCACTGAGCTGTACTGTATTGTACCCACTCTGCAATCTGTCAATAAAGCTTTCAATCAATCAATCAGACAAATGCATAACAAAGCCCTTATTATAACCATATAACAAAAAATTATATTATTGTTTATGAAAATGTTTTAGCCCTATGCTTGACTATTATTTTAGCCATGGCAACAAATAAAATTATAATAATAAAATGAATAAATAAAATATTAAATAAATAAATAGGCTACACGTCTCTCTTTTTGTGTTACAAATTGTGCTCACCGATATGAACATAGGCCTCTTTACTTACTTAAAAAAAGGAAACATCAAGAAATATGTTTATGGTATTAATTCCACCATGCCATGGTGCACTATCTCTCAACCAAAGCAATGCAACAGAACAATTTTGATTGACAGTCGATTCTGCCAATTACGTCACACCGCTTGCACCCGCCTCTGCTGTTCTTACCAATCAGCAAGCGCGTATTCGTTTTCTACTTCCGGGATGTCCGCCATTGATTTTGACGAGAGCTCACAACAAAGCTAATAACGTTAGCTCCCCGCCGGCCACGAGTGGACTACCAGCGCTCCACAGGAGTACTAAACAAGGCATAATGATTTTACTGCAACGAATGTTATAATAAAAGCCCTTTCTATACACTTGTCTGATTGAAAACTTTATTAACAGACCGCAGAATGGGCACAACTCAGCACGGGCTCTTTGAGCAAAGGAAGGAACTGAGATATGAATGAGTAATGCGCTTGCTATGGTCCGGTAAATACGCTGATGTTATTGAACGTATAACTATATAACGTTAATGCCACAAAACGAATGCCTTTGTTAATCATAAGTAGTAACTTTGATGCAGTAGCGTGTGTGTGTGGGGGCGGCATTGTGCAGGTCGCTTGACTGAAACTTTTTTCAAAGTTTGAACGTGTGGACCAGATTGATGCGACACAAATTGATGGATATTTATCGGCTACTGCCATCGGCACATTTGAGCTTATCGGCCGATAGGCCGATGGCAGTCAACAAGGCACTTATCGGCCGATACCGATACCCGACCGATATATCGGTGCATCCCTAAGTCCATATATCCAACACCAAATCCCATAATTCCTAGCGAACAATATAATCTAAACTGAATGTTGCATCGTCAAAGAAGAACTTCCTTTCAATAAGTTTAAGCCGCTAATTTTGCTCTGCAAGAAGAACGGAGCGGATATCAGTCCATCTTATGACAACCACGTCCGATGTGGAGAGATGATAAGAGACCATAGCCGATTAAATTAAGTCAGACCTGGCAGTGATGATTGACGGGGACACGGACAGTTATAACGTTCAGCCATGCATTAGGTGAGTCGCCCACTATTAGGACGTTTTTCAATACTTAAATACTGTCTACTTAAATTTCCCTCCGGGGATCAATAAAGTATCAACCTATCTATCTAATAATGAGACAATATGCAAATAAGATAATACTAATAATTGTCACGGTTCCCCGTATGAAAGTGGCTTGCAACTTACTGCTGGTAAAATCACTGTTTATTTCTCGTTTTGCATAATATTACTATTACATTCCTCTTCTATGAAGTCCCACCGTAAGAGCTATGGCCTCATACAGGTCCATTAAACCTTTTTGATTAGAGTCTTTCCTTCGAGCTAAGTTGGACTGAACATTTCACTGTCAAAAGCGCAAACTTAAACAAGGTTGCGTCTGTCATAATCACAGCGAGAGCGTTCTTCACTCCTCCTCCTTCCCCCCCTCACATTCACCACACACTCCTCTTCATCCTCCCTTCCATCCACCACAGAAGCCTCACGCCCTTATATGGTCAGCACCCCTTCACCCCCTGTCACTCAACTCAGCTGCACCTCATCCCCTGATTCGCACGCTGCCAGGCACCTCACTCTTCACAGCTGTATCCCATCCCCTGATGATGAAGACCCTACTTCAACCGGACGACGCTGACCAGAAGTCGTCGTGGTGTTAGTATCATTACCTAGGTACGACGCCACAGTCCGAAGACCTGCTAGACATCCCTGTGTGATTATTCCCTGTTCTAACTTTCCTCTCTTGTGCCAGGACCTCCGTGCCAGCGTGCCCCTGTCTGGACCCCCTGGAGCTTACCAAGGAGTTCCTGCTCCCTCTCTCGACACGGACCCGTGTCTTCCGTCCGCAGTAGCACTGGAGTGCACCTGCTCCCATTACCCCAAGAACATTCCTAATCCATATCTGTTGTACATTTCTGGATGTAACTCTTGCCTACTTGGGAATACTATTAAACAGCCTGAAACGCTCCATTCTCTCTTCTCCTGTGTTCAACGATTGGGCTCTGCTTAAAACCCATTCTCACAGCGTCGCAACACGGTTTAAAGGTCACATATACACATACCGTAGTAGGCCTCTCAATTCTTATACAAAAAAGTCCCGGATATACATAAACATTAATTGGCATAGATCTCTATAAACGGCCCAACACATTGATCACTTTAGGCACACCCTGAAACCAGTAACATCACAAATATGAAGCGGGTAATTACCCATAAAAATAATAAACCTTTCATGGGGTTATTTACAATAATAATAATTCATTTTATTTATAAAGCACTTTTCATTGTGAAACAAAGGTATGCAGAGTTTCTTGTCCTCCTGATTAATGCAATGGTGTGTGTGTGTTGTGATGATCTCATTCAAGGAGCACTACAAGCGCGCACACACACACACAGTTTGTTGTTCTTGTTCTATTAGTGATTTACACACTTTCTCAGTTGGTTCATTATAAAAGATACAAACCTGAAAACAAACGCACTTAAATGTTAAATAAAAGGACCACAGTAATGAGGCAGGAGGAACATATTTTTTTGCACTATAATGGTAAAATTGTTATTTAAAAATGTGCCCCTAAAAAATATTCTGTGCCCCTAAATTTCTCATTTAGGGGCAAGTGTGCCCCTAGTGAAAAAGCTTAGCGTACAGCCCTGTTATCTTTTTCCTCCTTCTTTTTCCGTTTTTCTCCCATCCCAATGTTAGTCGTTATGCCAATCCCCAATCCCCTTCCTGGTCGTTGCGCACTCTACCCCCTACCGTCGGTCCGGGAGGGCGGAGACTATCACATGCTTCCTCCGACACATGTGTACCCAGCCCACCACTTCTTTTCACCTGGCAGCGCGGACCCTCACTGGGGGAGTGTAACGTGTGAAAGATCACACTACCTCTCTTAGATCCTTCCCTTGCTGTGTAGGCCAGGCGCCCCGACCAAACTGTAGGAGTCGCTGTTTACAACGACCAGGACCCACCCTCGCCGGGTTTCCCACCCACTAACACTGCCAATTGTGTCAGTATGTACGGACGGTCGGCCAACCCGGAGGCACCACAGCTGGATTCGATCCCACTGTCTCTGTGGTGGTGGTAGACAGACGCTTAGTCCGCTGCACTACCCGGCCGCGACGATGTGTAATTTAAAGGATCGCTGTCTATACTGCGATAATGGCTGCATGATAACAGCTGGGAGGAACCAGCGATCACAGGCACAATGTGAACACGCTCATTCAGCCGGTGCCAACAGCCAGGTGATTAGTATGCAGAACAGACTCGCTGTGGAGAATCAATAGCTGGCTGGTAACCACATGTGGGAGCGCACAAAGAAAGAGGCATGCACACACACACACACACACATACAATACATACACATATACACTTATATACCCACACAACAAACATTATTTACTCTTTTCCCTCTGTGTGTGTGTGTCTCCTGTGTGCGTGCGTGCATGTGTGTGTGCGTGTGTGTGCGTGTGTGTGTGTGTGTGTGTGTGTGCGTGCGTGCGTGCGTGCGTGCGTGCGTGCGTGCGTGCGTGCGTGCGTGCGTGCGTGCGTGCGTGTGTGTGTGTGTGAGGATGAGGCTCCTCTCGTGCTCGGTGCACGTTGGATCAGATAAATTGAGAGCCAGCTCTGCAGCAGGATCTCCACACACTGGACTACAGGTCCCTTGACGTTCACTGTAAGCTGCCTGAGCTGAGCAGCTGAAATGTTTCTTTACCACGAGCACCAGGGATGGGAATCGAGAATCGGAATCGATTGGGAACCGGTTCCTAATTGTCCGATTCCTGGAATCGCATGCCTCCGTGACTATCGATTCCTCTTATCGATGCCATGTTTTTCCAACAGTTGCGCGTTTAAAAACAGTAACGTTTGTGTGTGCAGTGAAAACTGAAAGTGCTTTGCATCCTAGTCATTCATTTACATGGTAAAGTAACGTTAGCCGCTAGCTAGCTAAATAGCCATGCTCATTGCAGAGAGAGACGGAGAGAGAACACTGAGCTGGCCTTCATTTATACAGGTAGGTTATTGCTAAGAAATTCTCTTTTGCAATAACGACCTGTTATTGAACTACAGTTCAATAGATTAAATTAGTTCTCAAATACATTATTTTATTTAAGTCTATATTTAATACATTTTTTACAGTTTTTGTATTTTTCTGACATGGGGGCTCAACAATAAATGATAAATGACAATCAGAAATGTCAAGTTGCATGTTGTTATTCTAACCAGCTTAGTTCTGTTGCATTTCCAATTTATTTATTTAAATTATAAATGCAGCAGGAATCGATAAGGGAATCGACAATGGAATTGTATCGATAAAACCTTATCAATTCCCATCCCTAACGAGCACCATGGAAGAAGAGAGCCCAGAGGGAAGAGAGCCCAGAGGGAAGAGAGCCCAGAGGGAAGAGAGCCCAGAGGGAAGAGAGCCCAGAGGGAAGAGAGCCCAGAGGGAAGAGAGCCCAGACAGAAGAGAGCCCAGAGGGAAGAGAGCCCAGAGGGAAGAGAGCCCAGACAGAAGAGAGCCCAGAGGGAAGAGAGCCCAGAGGGAAGAGAGCCCAGAGGGAAGAGAGCCCAGAGGGAAGAGAGCCCGAGGGAAGAGAGCCCAGACGGAAGAAGAGAGCCCAGAGGGAGGGGAGCCCAGAGGGAAGAGAGCCCAGACGGCAGAGAGCCCAGAGGGAAGAGAGCCCAGACGGAAGAAGAGAGCCCAGAGGGAGGGGAGCCCAGAGGGAAGAGAGCCCAGACGGCAGAGAGCCCAGAGGGAAGAGAGCCCAGAGGGAAGAGAGCCCAGAGGGAAGAGAGCCCAGACGGAGGAGGGCCCAGAGGGAAGAGAGCCCAGAGGGAAGAAGAGAGCCCAGAGGGAAGAGAGCCCAGAGGGAAGAGAGCCCAGAGGGAAGCCCAGAGGGAAGAGAGCCCAGAGGGAAGAGAGCCCAGAGGGAAGAGAGCCCAGAGGGAAGAAGAGAGCCCAGAGGGAAGAGAGCCCAGAGGGAAGAGAGCCCAGAGGGAAGCCCAGAGGGAAGAGAGCCCAGAGGGAAGAGAGCCCAGAGGGAAGAGAGCCCAGAGGGAAGAGAGCCCAGACGGAAGAAGAGAGCCCAGAGGGAAGAGAGCCCAGAGGGAAGAGAGCCCAGACAGAAGAGAGCCCAGAGGGAAGAAGAGAGCCCAGACGGGAAGAGAGCCCAGAGGGAAGAGAGCCCAGAGGGAAGAAGAGAGCCCAGACGGAAGGAGAGCCCAGAGGGAAGAGAGCCCAGACGGCAGAGAGCCCAGAGGGAAGAGAGCCAGAGGGAAGAGAGCCCAGAGGGAAGAAGAGAGCCCAGAGGGAAGAGAGCCCAGAGGGAAGAGAGCCCAGAGGGAAGAGAGCCCAGAGGGAAGGTGCAGATCTCTGCAGATATCTTTCCTATTATACATTACACATCCTAGTCTGGTAGCTAGTAGGGGGTTGACTATACACGCACATTTTTACATTGGATACAAATGTCTATTTCGTATGATTCGTGTATCTGTTAGACATCTTGGTTTGGCTCGGAAAAATAAAATTTTTATTCAAAGCCATAAACAATGAAAGGTTTAAACATCGTGCTAACGGCGGTGGTCGTACTGTACTGCACCACCAGTTTAACTGAGAGAAAACTATTAGAGACCTAGGGAAGGGAACGAGAGGAGAATATACAGTTTTAAATGCAGATACCGTATTGAATGTAATTTCTTTTTACATTTACGGTTCTATATTGGGATGATTACTATTAGTCGCTAGATTCAAGATTCAAGATTGTTTATTGTCATATGCACAGTTAAAACGACAGTTTGCCATACAATGAAAATCTTACTTTGCTAGTCCACCCTTCACAAAAAAATCACACAGTACTTAACTTAAACATATTTAAATACAAGCGAGTGCTAGAAAATACGGTAAAATAGATTAAAAAATATATACAAGGCACAGTGAGTTACATTGCACGTTCCGATCATGTGAATGGAGGTGACAGTGGGACACAGCAGCCGTTAAAAGTGTCTTTAGTGATTCATAGTTCATAGTTCATAGTAGAAGGTGTGTGTGGAGGGGGGGGGGGGGGCTAGGCATTCAAGAGTCTGATGGCTTGTGGGTAGAAACTGTTTGTCAGTCTCGTGGTTCTGGCTTTCAGACTCCTATATCGCCTGCCTGATGGCAGGATGTTGAAGAGTCTGTGTTGGGGGTGTGCACTGTCCTTAATGATGTTGTGTGCTCTCCTAGTGGCCCTGGTAGAGTAAATGTCCTGTAGTGAGGGGAAGGCTGCTCCAGAGATGTACTGAGCAGTTTTAATCACTCGCTGGAGTGCCTTCCTGTCCTTAGCAGTGCAGTTTCCATACCAGACCGTGATTGAGCTGGTAAGGACACTCTCAACCGTACTTCTATAGAAGTTGCTGAGAATCTTGGGTGGTTTGCCAAATTCTCTCAGCCTTCTTAGGAAGTACAGTCGTTGCTGGGATTTTTAATGATATGTTGGGTGAGCCCAGGTGAGGTCCTCGCTGATGTGGATACCGAGGAATTTAAAGGTTTTCTTTTCACCCTATCCACCCCGTCTCACCTATGTACAGAGGTGTGTGCTGTACACTCCTCCTCCTCCGTGGGTCAATAATCATCTCCTTGGTCTTGTCTGCGTTCAAGGAGAGATTATTGTCCTGACACCAGGCCACCAGTACGCCTCCTCAGCCTCCCCCAGTGATCAGTCCGATGACTGTAGTATCATCTGCGAATTTGATAATACTGGTGTTGTTCTGGGAGGCCACACAGTCGTGTGTGGCTATGGGTGGGAGTCACTATAGTCACACGATTACATTTGATTAATTGCATTAGGATTATTAGGGCTACAGTTCGACTATCAAACTATTCTTGGTGCTTCGCGTTTTTTTATTCGATCCCATTCAATATGTCGAGACTTTAAAGGCGATTATTAATTTGAATATAGAATAATTCGACTTCAAAACCGAGGTACGCACCGAACCGTGGCTTTTGTGTATCTTTACACCCTAATATGCACTATGTACTATATAACACACCATATACTGCTTGCTGTGGTGTGCTGGGGGGGGGGGGCAACATCAGCTCGAGGGACTCCAGCAAGCTGAATAAGCCATGGTGAAGAAGGCTAGCTCCGTAGTGGGTGGTGGGCTGAATAATCTAGAAGTGGTGGCTGAGAGGAGGATGAGGAAAAGCTAGAAGCCATCCTGGAGAACCCCTCCCACCCCCTCTATGAGGAGCTAGCCAGAATGAAGAGCACATTCAGCCAAAGACTCATCCCCCCCCCGACACACCACAAACCGCCTGGGTCGGTCCTTTAGACTGGCAGCCATCAGGCTCTACAACCAAGGGCTCGGACGGCCGGCTCTGCGGTCAGGAGAACTATCATAGTCAGAACTCGGGACGTGAGAACTCGAGACTCATATCCACGTGCACTCACTGGACTATCTTGTTTTTTTTTTGTACTTTTTATATTGTATTTGTATTATATTTTATATTGTATCTATAGTGTATATAGATACTGGACTGTATAGGACTGTGAAGCTCTGTATCCCCGCCCCCCCCCCATGCTGCTTTGACACCTGCATTTCCCCAAGGGGATTAATAAAGGATCATCTTAGCGTATAACTATATAGATATATAAACACCTCCACCCCTCCGCCACCACCCACCTCTGGGGACCTTGAAGAAGAAATAACAAAGTTTGATCATTTGTATGTGGCTGCCGTCACAAAATGGATTATTCCCCCCCGTCCCCTACGGTCAGCAGTGCAGCTCCCGCTCTCCTCCGCCTGAATGCAAGGCAGTGTAATCACGGCAGAATCACGGCCCGGGGAGTGAAAGCAGCCCTTGGACGGCTGTTCCATATGTATGCAGCCTCCTCCGCTTCCTCATCACCGCTGGACAGCAGCGCTCGCCCTCCTCCTCGCGGG
>NC_140178.1:20726922-20729422 GCF_963971535.1 Notolepis coatsorum
TACAATATTTTCGTAATTTAACAATAAGATTTGTTTTTTTTATAATTTCATAGATATTATTGACAAAAATCTATAACAAATGTTCAGGGAGGTTTTAACGTCACTTCTCTGCCTGTCTATAATTGTGCCAACTTTATGTTAGTTTTATGTCTATGTTGTGTCTACATCACTGCTGTGAAGCACTTTGGGCTGCAATTCTTGTATGAAAGGTGTTATTTAAGAGGGTGTAAGGGCCTATTATAATAATAATAATAATAATAATAATAATAATAATAATAATAATAATAATAATAATAATAATAATAATAAATAAAATGCCTATAGCGCCTTTCAGGAAACCCAAGGTCGCTTCACAATCAAGAGCGCTAGGGAAAGGGAGCAATAGGGGGGGGGGGGGGGGGGGGGGGGGGATGAGGGCAGGGTATTATAGCCTTAAATAAAACAAAATACAGTAAATCAAGTCTATTTCCTTTGATTATTCCTATATTACACATTGGCATCATACTATGCCCCGTGTCCAAAACGTGTCGGTGTCAGCGTGTATCCCTGCACCCCCCCCCCCAGCAGCAGTGGCCGTCACCATCATACCATTAGCAGTCATGATTAGATAGTGTGCTAATGTTACTGAGGCCACTGGCTCGTCATTCTAGCGGCTGCATGAGTTCAGGTTCTACGCTAATGTTTCAAACCACTCCTCGCCTCCTGTGGAATGTCTCACAGGAACAGCACTGTTACACTGGCACACTGACCTAGAACAGGCCGCAGCAACACCCCCCCCCCCCCCCCCCCCCCCCCTCTCTCTCTCTCTCTCTCTCTCTCTCTCTCTATCTCTCTCTCCCTCTGGCTATGTTTGTGTTAATATTTGCTAGCAGGTAATGTAATGTGTATTTGTGTCCATGGCTATCGTTTCATCATTCTCTATTTGGCAAAACCTACTGACCCCCCCATATCAGCGTGTGTGTGTGTGTGTGTGTGTGTGTGTGTGTGTGTGTGTGTGTGTGTGTGTGTGTGTGTGTGTATATGTGCATATGTGTGTGTGTGTGTGTGTGTGTGTGTGTGTGTGTGTGTGTGTGTGTGTGTGTGTGTGTGTGTGTGTGTGTGTGTGTGTATATATACACTCTCTGATCGGCTCTCATTACTCTACCGTTTGAGTGTAGAGAAACAGAGTGGAACTGTGTACATAGTACTACACCAGCCATACTGTGCACAGACACACACGCACGCGCGCACACACACACACACACACACACACACACACACACACACACACACACACACACACACACACACACACACACACACACACACACACACACACACACACACACACACACACACACACACACACACACACGTGCATAGTGCACCTACTGCCTCCTTGGATAAGCTGACAAGTGGCAGGCAGAGGGAAGGAGAGCGGAGAGGCAGAGGGAAGGAGAGAAGAGAGGCAGAGGGAAGGAGAGCAGAGAGGCAGAGGGAAGGAGAGAAGAGAGGCAGAGGGAAGGAGAGAAGAGAGGCAGAGGGAAAGAGAGAAGAGAGGCAGAGGGAAGGAGAGCGGAGAGGCAGAGGGAAGGAGAGCAGAGAGGCAGAGGGAAGGAGAGAAGAGAGGCAGAGGGAAGGAGAGAAGAGAGGCAGAGGGAAGGAGAGAAGAGAGGCAGAGGGAAGGAGAGAAGAGAGGCAGAGGGAAGGAGAGCAGAGAGGCAGAGGGAAGGAGAGCAGAGAGGCAGAGGGAAGGAGAGCAGAGAAGCAGAGGGAAGGAGAGCAGGGAGGCAGAGGGAAGGAGAGCAGAGAGGCAGAGGGAAGGAGAGCAGAGAGGCAGAGGAAAGGAGAGCAGAGAGGCAGAGGGAAGGAGAGCAGAGAGGCAGAGGGAAGGAGAGCAGAGAGGCAGAGGGAAGGAGAGAAGAGAGGCAGAGGGAAAGAGAGAAGAGAGGCAGAGGGAAGGAGAGCAGAGAAGCAGAGGGAAGGAGAGCAGGGAGGCAGAGGGAAGGAGAGCAGAGAGGCAGAGGGAAGGAGAGCAGAGAGGCAGAGGGAAGGAGAGCAGAGAGGCAGAGGGAAGGAGAGAAGAGAGGCAGAGGGAAGGAGAGAAGAGAGGCAGAGGGAAGGAGAGCGGAGAGGCAGAGGGAAGGAGAGAAGAGAGGCAGAGGGAAGGAGAGCAGAGAGGCAGAGGGAAGGAGAGCAGAGAGGCAGAGGGAAGGAGAGAAGAGAGGCAGAGGGAAGGAGAGAAGAGAGGCAGAGGGAAGGAGAGAAGAGAGGCAGAGGGAAGGAGAGCAGAGAGGCAGAGGGAAGGAGAGAAGAGAGGCAGAGGGAAGGAGAGCGGAGAGGCAGAGGGAAGGAGAGCAGAGAGGCAGAGGGAAGGAGAGAAGAGAGGCAGAGGGAAGGAGAGAAGAGAGGCAGAGGGAAGGAGAGAAGAGAGGCAGAGGGAAGGAGAGAAGAGAGGCAGAGGGAAGGAGAGAAGAGAGGCAGAGGGAAGGAGAGCAGAGAGGCAGAGGGAAGGAGAGAA
>NC_140178.1:20734422-20741922 GCF_963971535.1 Notolepis coatsorum
AATAATAATAATAATAATAATAATAATAATAATAAAATAATAATAATAATGGTATAATGGTATATGTCCTGTCTACAGTACATACTGTACAGTACTGTGGACACTGGACAGTATCTGGGTGTACAGTATGTACTGTAGACAGGACAGGGCCTGTACCGCTTGGCCTGGGTTCGTTCAGGGTACAGTATACATAGCAGTGAGTGGGTTGAGCAATAGGCGTTGGCAAAGAGGCCATTCTACAATTATACGATGCAGGGTTTCCTCTGACTTTTACAGGGGCGGAGTTGCGTCAGTAATCCGTGCCGTGGGTTTTGTTCAGTAAAAGAAGGGATGGGTGGGGGGTGTTGACGATGCTCTAAAGCCACACAGTAGCCTTTCAAGTTCAAGTTTTGTTTCATTTGTCACATATAAGGTACATGTACAGTACAGTGAAATGCTTGGTTCCGTATGAGCCCACTGAGAATGTGCTTCATACTGTCATGATTTTTGCTTTATTTCACCTTTCTGTGAGGGACAGTTGTCAATCCCTGGTCCCTGTGGTCAATTGCCTCATGGGTCGGCAGGTGTGTGTGGGCTTGATTGCACCTGATTCAGTGCAGCTGTGCCTATGGCCATGTTGAGTCTATTTAGGTTTGGATCTTGCAGTGTGTCAACTGCTAATTCATTTCCTAGTGTTGGCTATCCTTTTGGTCACGCTTATTATATGGAAGTGTAGTGCTGATCTCTGATTCAGAATTTAGCCTTTATTGTAGTCATTCTTATTTTAGGCTACTGGCGTTATTCTACACATAAACTCCCTTAGTTGAGGTTTATTGTTTAACTTTTTCAATATAAACTCCGTTATTAGGAGGTGCCTTTGTGGCTTATTTACTTTTATACTATACCTCTTTATTGAGAGTAGTCCTGTTTTTTGGACTTGATTTATTTTCTTATTACTCACTTTGAGACTTCCACCTGTAAAGGTTGTTTTGTGTTGTTTATTTTTCCCCTTCTCCTAAAATGTCTGCGTAAGCAGTTAGTGGTTATTCGTTTCACAGATAACTTTAAGAGTCCCTATTATCTACTCGTGACCCACACACACACACACCCACAGCCCTCACACATACAAGTAAAAAGTAAAAATAATAAAGGCCAAACACTATACAATATACAAACAAAGTACAAAATGCAATATTTTAAAATGCAAAAAATGCAAAAATGAGGTAGGGATGTAATGCAAATATTTTAGTAATAAATAGATTAAAATATGGTGTAGTGTTAAAAAGTGTTTAAAGTGTCTAAAGTAAATGTTAAGATTACTGGAATCCATGCAGGAGTATAGGCTACCCATGTAAGGAAAAGACAACAGTCGATGCCACTCTGTCACTGCCAAGCGCCAATGTGAATAAACACATCCACTGCTTTTACGGAGCAGAGCAGAACTTAACCCTTTCACTACCACTACAGTAGGTTAACCCTTTCACTACCACACTACAGACGGAACCGTCTATAACCCTTTGTCGTGTGGCAGTGAAAGGGTTAACCTTCTGTATTGTCGCAGTGAAAGGGTTAACCTTTTGGCAGTTTGGTAGTGAAAGGGTTAAGACCATTCGATTTGGGTGAGGTCACCAGAGAGTGAAACACGTGGATGGAATCCATGTTCCCTCCGTCTGAGAGATCCAACGTGTCTCCATGTGCCAGAAATGCGATTAATGGAGTCTCTTTACTTTGATTTCCAGGTTGCATTTGGCTTTTCAAAACTTAAAACTGTGTCTGTAGAAAGACAATTTTCTACAGAATGAAGTAGCTGTCAAAAAAAGCATTACATATCATGTAAAGTCCTTAGATTGGTATTCTGCATGGGCAAATACTGAAAAGGACGTACTCATCCTTGTACTTGGACAGTAAAAAGTGGCATGGGCCACTTTTGGTAAAGGAACGCAGTGGCCTATACAACAACATTGAGCACAGTGTTGTGTAATTTCTTCAACCTCGCTGTTACTTATTATTACATAATTACGCCTTCATCTCAGGCTCATCATTAGGCTTTATTATTGTAATCATTATGCTATTGAGAGACAAAGGCAAAATTGGACTTAGAAGGTTTTTCCTCCTCAGTGACATTGAATTGGCTACAAAATGTGCAATAACCAAATTACAGCCTAATGTAACGGCTAAACTGCTCATAGGCATAATGCAAAACTAATAGCCTGTGCAGCCTATGCCAACAAATTAAATATATGAAATAAAAACCAGCAGTAGGCTAATCCCCAAAATAAATGGGTTTATAGTCTAACAGAATAGCCTCTATATACAGACCTACTCAGAGTGAAATGGTATCTTTATACAGGCCTAATCAAAGTGAAATAGTATCTTTATACAGGCCCAGGGCACAAAATTTACTTTTTGACTCACCGGCCAGTGGCGGGTAGATGGGAAAAATCTACCCGCCAAGCATATTTCTTACCAGCCAAAAAAAACGCATTTTTGTGTCACATATATATATATATATAAAAGAAATCAGTACATTTCAAGTAGATAGGGTATTATGTTGAAGAATACACTTAAATAAGAGGCCAGAGTAAAATTTTAAGCAAATTATTTTAATATATTCATTGATGATTGATTAATCAATAAATGTCAATTCAATCTTAAGCTTAAATTGTAACCTACTGTTAAACATCATCAGACTCCTCACTCTACCCTCTTTGCAGGATTTAACAGAACATAATAAAATGTGAAGGTTTTATAAACCTAACTTAAACCTCCTCAATCATGTCCTCATCAGAGTCCACAATCTCATTGATTTACTACCGATGACAAACGTGTTTTTTCTGTTTTTCTTTTTGACTTTGACTGTGAGAAAATTATAATCACACACAAAGGGATAATGGCTTATAGCAGACTTAATGATTTTTAGAATATTTCAGATAATGAAATGAAATGTTTATCAACTATCCAGTTAGTATTTATACTGTAACGTTTGGCTTTAAATCATATTGAACGTAGAGAGAGAGAGCGAGAGAGAGCGAGAGCGAGAGAGAGAGCGAGAGAGAGCGAGAGAGCGAGAGAGAGCGAGAGAGAATGAGAGAGAGAAAGAGAGAGAGAGCGAGAGCGAGAGAGAGAGAGAGAGAGAGAGAGCCTGCGTCTGATTCGCGTAGTTGATGATGTCACACACACTAGACTAGGATGTCAACAGAACACACGGAGCCTGGATGCCCGATGCATGAAGCGATATAAAGAAACCAATAGCCAATAAATGTGAAGTTATCTTTGAACCCCTGTTGTCAAGCCTCGTTAATATAACCCCCCCCCCCCCCTTTCCTCACTAATGGAACTGGTTTTGTGGACTCACTGACGGTGCTTTGAGCGTTTCCAGGGTTAGCAGCTAACGCTAATTAGCTTAGCTTAGTCAGCTCATGGTCTGTCTATAATGAAATGATAGGAAAAGCTCTGCGAAACGTTCTTTTGTTAGGTGGTCCCGCTCTCGCTGCCGCGGTGGGTTTTCTTTTTAGCGGTCGGCTTACTCTTTCCATAGTTCCACATTATTTGTAACCCATTTAAAGTTATTAAGCTAACGTTAGCTCCCTACAGTGCAAGCAGGCGCCACGGGCAGTCAGGACAGAAAAGTAGTGGATGTGACATCGGTAAACAAGCCACAAATTAGGCCTGTCGTAAGACCAAAACACACCGCAGTTTTAATAATTTTACATGACTATTTGGTTACCCGCCACATGGCGGACAGACCTCTCAGTGTCATTTGCCAAACGTAAAATCTGCCCGCCAATGGCGGGTGGCGGGCTCTAATTTCGTGCCCTGTACAGGCCTAATCAAAGTGAAATAGTCTCTTTATACAGGTCTAATCAGAGTGAAATTGTCTCTTTATACAGGCCTAATCAGAGTGAAACAATTTATTAAATAAGGCCCTTGTCAGTGTTTACATGAAATCTTAAATAATTTACGAGATTGCTTATAATTATTGCCTTAGGAGTAACATGAAGAAAAAGAAAAGCACAAAGAAAAGCAATAAATATTGTGCCTCCACTTTAAGTGTGCATTGATCAAACTAAACAAACAACCATATCCAATCAAAGTGAAGACATGAATTACATGAAAATGGCTTCTGTGGTCTAAGCCTTAATACAAACTAACATACCTGGAGCTTTGACTATTGAAGGGTGCTCAAGTCAACCTGCTTTAGGTTGTGTGACAGAAAGACCACATTCTTTGGCTCAGGCTGGGTATCGGATACTGGTGCCAATACCACTACCTAGGGTGTGATACCGATACCAGAACGATACTTTGCTGGGTTGTGTGCATTGCGTGTACTTCTGTGAGCCAATCGCAGGCTTTGTAACCTTTTGGATGATTTTGGATTGTGGTTGAACCGGAGAAATGTTATATCTTGGAACAAAAAGGGAATGTGTGTACTGTGATTGCCCTGTATTTTCTGGGTGGGTGAAAGGTGGTTTTCATTGGCTTTAAGATAAGATAAGATACGATATTCCTTTATTGATCCCCTTGGGGAAATGGTACCATCATGTAATACGGCAGAGGGTACCATCATGTAATACAGCAGAGGGTACCATCATGTAATATAGCAGAGGGTACCATCATGTAATATGGCAGAGGGTACCATCATGTAATATAGGCACAGGGTACCATCATGTAATATAGCAGAGGGTACCATCATGTAATACAGCAGAGGGTACCATCATGTAATACGGCAGAGGGTACCATCATGTAATACGGCAGAGGGTACCATCATGTAATATAGCAGAGGGTACCATCATGTAATACGGCAGAGGGTACCATCATGTAATATAGCAGAGGGTACCATCATGTAATACAGCAGAGGGTACCATCATGTAATATAGCAGAGGGTACCATCATGTAATATAGCAGAGGGTACCATCATGTAATATAGCAGAGGGTACCATCATGTAATACAGCAGAGGGTACCATCATGTAATATAGCAGAGGGTACCATCATGTAATATGGCAGAGGGTACCATCATGTAATATAGCACAGGGTACCATCATGTAATACGGCAGAGGGTACCATCATGTAATATAGCAGAGGGTACCATCATGTAATACAGCAGAGGGTACCATCATGTAATATAGCAGAGGGTACCATCATGTAATATAGCAGAGGGTACCATCATGTAATACGGCAGAGGGTACCATCATGTAATATAGCAGAGGGTACCATCATGTAATATAGCAGAGGGTACCATCATGTAATATAGCAGAGGGTACCATCATGTAATACAGCAGAGGGTACCATCATGTAATATAGCAGAGGGTACCATCATGTAATATAGCAGAGGGTACCATCATGTAATATAGCAGAGGGTACCATCATGTAATACGGCAGAGGGTACCATCATGTAATATAGCAGAGGGTACCATCATGTAATACAGCAGAGGGTACCATCATGTAATACGTGATGGTACTTAGCAAATGACCTCAATACCTTCTATGCGAGGTTTGATGCTGGTAATAACAACACCAGCTCACAAGCCACGGCAATGGGGGGGGGGGTCGGCTGCTGATGGAGGCGCAGTGTTCAGGGTAACAGAGCATGAGGTGAGGCGGACCTTTAAAAAAGTGAATATCAGGAAGGCAGCAGGTCCGGACGGCATCCCCGGCCGCGTCCTAAAAGTCTGTGCCGACCAACTGGCCCCAGTATTCACTGACATATTTAACCTGTCCTTTTTTTTTTTTTTTTTTTTACTTTTTTTTTTTATGTTGTGGGACTTGTACAGCACTTTGTTCAACGTTGTCAGTGCTGTAAAGTTTAAACCTTTTAAAATCTTAGACAAACAAAACACTTTGCTTTCATGAAATATTGTAAGCCGTCATTTGAGGCTTTATAAAAGCAGCACAATGAACACAAATCTGTCAGTGCCGAGTCCGACCTCATCTTAAATAACAAACAGCATTGCTTGTTGTAGTTAACAAAGAGAGGCAGAGTTGATTTTGCAAAAATATATATAATTTTTTTTTTTTTTAAATAATCAAATTTTATTTTCATATTCGAATCCCATGCCCATCGAACGAAGCTTCAAAGTATTTAAGACGGCCCTATTAAATGGACTGTTATATCTTATTAAATTGTGGACATTTATTCATTCCCACTTATTAGACACTATTTCTGATGGTAAAATGAGCGTACAAAGCAAAATACAGAATTCTGAAATATTAAAACGGAAAAAACGGAATTTGGAAAAAAATAAAATGGAATTTGGAAAAAAATAAAACGGATTTCATATGGCTCTACACTATTATCCCTGTACCCAAAAAATCCAAGCCTGCTTGCCTCAACGACTACCGCCCTGTTGCTCTCACCTCCATAGCCATGAAGTGCTTTGAGAAGCTAGTAAAGGGCTACATCTGCTCCTCCCTCCCCATCAACATGGACCCCCTGCAATTTGCATACCGCCCCAACAGGTCCACGGAGGACGCCATAGCCCATGTGCTGCACACAGCAGCATCACACCTGGACAAGAGGCAGGGGAACTATGTGAGAATGCTATTCATCGACTACAGCTCGGCATTCAATACCATAGTCCCCTCCATACTCATAGCCAAGCTCAGGGACCTGGGCTTGAACTATGACCTCTGCCAGTGGGTCTTGGACTTCCTGACTGGCAGACCCCAGGTGGTGAGAGCAGGCAACTGCACCTCCTCATCCATCACCCTCAACATAGGGGCCCCCCAGGGCTGTGTTCTGAGTCCCCTCCTCTACTCCCTGTACACACACGACTGTGTGGCTCAGCGGAGTAGCAATACAATCATCAAATTTGCTGACGACACAGTGGTGGTGGGCCTGATCTCTGCCAACGACGAGAGGGCCTACCTGGAAGAGGTCAAGGTCCTGGCGGGATGGTGCCAGGAAAACAGCCTCTCCCTGAACGTCAGCAAAACAAAAGAGATGATTGTGGACTTCAGGAGGTCGGGGGTCAAGGACTACAGCCCCCTCAGCATCGACGGGGCACCGGTTGAGAGAGTCAACAGCTTTAAGTACCTCGGAGCCTACATATCCGAGGACTTGAC
The DNA here is from genome assembly GCF_963971535.1 of Notolepis coatsorum. Taxonomy (NCBI): domain Eukaryota; kingdom Metazoa; phylum Chordata; class Actinopteri; order Aulopiformes; family Paralepididae; genus Notolepis; species Notolepis coatsorum. The sequence continues at coordinate 20,741,465 of NC_140178.1, forward strand.
ATGGACCACACACATTGACAGTGTTGTGAAGAAGGCACGACAACGCCTCTACTTCCTCAGGCGCCTAAGGAAGTTCAAGTCAGTCAGAAGATCCTTAAGAACTTCTACTCATGTACAATAGAGAGCATCTTGACCGGCAACATCACCTCCTGGTTTGGGAATAGCACTGCACAAGACCGAAGCAGACTACAAAGAGTGACACGTTCAGTCCGAACGCACAATTGGAGGGGGGCTCCCCACCCTCCAGAACATTTACAACAAGCGTTGCAAGGGCAAGGCTAAGAGAATCATTAAAGACTCCAGTCACCCGAACAACTGCCTCTTTGAACTGCTGCGGTCAGGCAAGCGATACCGGAGTCTCAAGGCGAGCACAGAAAGACTCAGAAGAAGCTTCTATCCCAGGCCATCAGGCTGCTAAACGAACAATGAACACTACACAACAACAACCACCAAACGCA
>NC_140178.1:20746922-20776032 GCF_963971535.1 Notolepis coatsorum
GGCTTAATGGGATCACGGCAGGTAGGCCGAGCCTGAATCTCTTCAAGTCCAGTCTGGTTATTTGCTGACGGAATGACCTGTTCCTGATCATAAGGATATCGGCTACAAAATGTGCCTATAGGCATGTTCCCGCTACCCAGAATGAAGCTGTCTTACTCTGTTTTGCTTAACAGTGGGGGCACCGAAGAGCCAATTCTCGTGTGAGCCTGGCTGTTCAAACCAGAAGAGCAGGAGCCTGGCTGTTCACAGCAGAAGAGCAGGAGCCTGGCTGTTCAACTGTTGGTGCATTATATGTGTATGACCGTCAGTCAATCATTGACATTGGATTAAGAAAAACTTACCGTTTGGATTGCTCTCTGGATCGGATCGCTGAACAGCAGAAATGGCCCACCGAGATCCTTTGTTATGCCGGCCACGGACAAGAAAAAAAAGCTGCCGCGAAGACGAGGAAAGAGAGCCGGGGTCCGGAACAGACTGAGGTCCAAACGACACAGAACCACATTGCCCAGCATATTGTTGGCCAATGTGCAATCGATAGGAAACAAATTGGACGACATCAGAGCAAGGATCCAATTCCAGAGGGACATTCGGGATTGTAACGTCCTCTGTTTCACAGAAACTTGGCTGAGTCCAGATGTCCCGAATCATGCAATAGAACCGGCAGATCACTTCTTCGTTCTACGAAAAGACCGGACGGCATTAGAGTCACTAAAGAAGAAAGGAGGCGGCATCGCCTTCATGATAAACAAGGAATGGTGCGATTTAGGCAACACAAAGGAAATGTCTAACCACTGTTCCCCAGACCTGGAAGTTTATCACGATAAAATGTCGACCCTTCTTCCTCCCAAGAGAGTTAACGTCCATCATCCTCATCGGAGTGTACATTCCACCACACGCGAACACTGAGGTCGCACTTTCAAAACTTCACGACGAGGTAAACAAACTCCAGGCAGCTAACGTTGACGCGGCCATTTTGGTCTTGGGGGATTTCAACAGCGCGCGTCTTAAAAAGGTGCTGCCGAATTTCTATCAGCATGTGACCTGTCCCACCAGAGGCGAGAACATATTAGACCATGTATACTCGCAATTTAAGAATGGGTACAAGTCACAGGCTCTTAGTCCATTCGGTAAAAGCGATCACGTTGCAATTTTTCTTTTGCCTAAGTACAAACAGTGTCTCAAGCGAACGCCGGTGGTCTCGCGAGAGGTTAAACGTTGGACCGTGACGTCAGTAGAGTCACTCCAAGCAGTGCTGGGAAGCACAGAATGGAGTGTACTCCGTGATAACACAGCCAATATTAACGAATACACCGAAACGGTGATTGACTATGTCTGTACTCAGGTAGAAGTAATAATCCCCACCACCAAAATTAATATCTACCCAAACCAAAAGCCCTGGGTAGACAAATCCGTCCGTGAGGCTCTGAAAGTGCGCACATCAGCATACAACACCGGGCTGGTGACAGGCAACATGGAAGAACACAAGATGGCAAGATACAACGTCAGGAGAGCAGTAATAGAGGCAAAACGGCGTTACAGGGATAAAGTTGAACTTCAGTTTGAACAGGCTGACTCTAGAGGCATGTGGCAGGGCCTCAGAACAATGACAGACTACAAAGGAACCCCCCTCAAACTGAACAGTGACATCTCCTTAGCAAATGATCTCAACTCCTTCTATGCGAGGTTTGAGGCTGTGAATAACAACACCAGCCTACAAACCACGGAAAGGGGGGGGGGGGGGTCTGCTGATGGAGACTCAGTGTTCAGGGTAACAGAGCATGAGGTGAGACGGATCTTTAAAAAAGTGGATATCAGGAAGGCAGCAGGACCGGACGGCATCCCCGGCCGCGTCCTAAAAGTCTGTGCCGACCAACTGGCCCCGGTATTCACTGACATCTTCAACCTGTCCTTGGAACAGGCCGTCATCCCCACCTGTCTGAAGAAGTCCACCATCATCCCTGTACCCAAAAAATCTACGCCCGCTTGCCTCAACGACTACCGCCCTGTAGCCCTCACCTCCATAGCCATGAAGTGCTTTGAGAAGCTAGTGAAGGGCTACATCTGTTCCTCCCTCCCCATCAACCTGGACCCTCTGCAATTTGCATATCGCCCCAACAGGTCCACGGAGGACGCCATAGCCCATGTGCTGCACACAGCAGCATCACATCTGGACAAGAGGAAGGGGAACTATGTGAGAATGCTGTTCATCGACTACAGCTCAGCATTCAATACCATAGTCCCCTCCAAACTCATAGCCAAGCTCAGGGACCTGGGCTTGAACTATGACCTGTGCCAGTGGGTCCTGGACTTCCTGACGGGCAGACCCCAGGTGGTAAGAGCCGGCAACTGCACCTCCTCATCCATCACGCTCAACATAGGGGCCCCCCAGGGCTGTGTTCTGAGCCCCCTCCTCTACTCCCTGTACACACATGACTGCGTAGCACAGCGGAACAACAACACCATCATCAAATTTGCTGATGACACAGTAGTGGTGGGCCTGATCTCTGCCAACGACGAAAGGGCCTACCTGGAAGAGGTAGAGAACCTGTCACAGTGGTGTCAGGAGAACTGCCTCTCCCTGAACGTCAGCAAAACAAAAGAGATGATTGTGGACTTCAGGAGGTCGGGGGTCAAGGACTACAGCCCCCTCAGCATCGACGGGGCACCAGTTGAGAGAGTGAACAGTTTCAAGTACCTCGGAGCCCACATATCCGAGGACTTGACATGGACCACACACATTGACAGTGTTGTGAAGAAGGCACGACAACGCCTCTACTTCCTCAGGCGCCTAAGGAAGTTCCAAGTCAGTCAGAAGATCCTTAGGAACTTCTACTCATGTACAATAGAGAGCATCCTGACCGGCAACATCACCTCCTGGTTTGGGAATAGCACTGCACAAGACCGTAGCAGACTACAAAGAGTGACACGTTCAGCCGAACGCACAATTAGAGGGGGGCTTCCCACCCTCCAGAACATTTACAACAAGCGGTGCAAGGGGAAGGCTAAGAGAATTATTAAGGACTCGAGCCACCCGAACAACTGCCTCTTTGAACTGCTGCCGTCAGGCAAGCGATACCGGAGTCTTATGGCGAGCACAGAAAGACTCAGAAGGAGCTTCTATCCCCAGGCCATCAGGCTGCTAAACGAACAATAATCGCTAAACGAACAATAATCACTATGCAACAACCATCAAATGCACACAGCACACACACCCACACGCACACACACACTCACTCAAACAAACAACACACTGCAGCACCCACTCTCCACACTTTAGATCACACAAACACACTTACACTTTATATTTATTGATAAAGGATTTGCACTACAACTCGTACACCTACTGTGAATTGTACCTAAACTGCACCTTGTCCATTTATGCCTTGCACTATATAGTATTGTATATTAGTACACTGCACAGTATTGTATATTGTATGGTAACTACGTCTACGAACATTGTACATATGTCTAAACTGAACACTGTGACCTCTTTTTTTTCTTCTAATTTTTACTATGTTTTTATTTCATACTATCTTGTCATGCACAGTCTCTGGAGCGCAACAGTAAGAAGCATTTTGTACAAAAGTATTCTGTACTTCTGTATGACAACTATTAAAGAAAGAAAGAAAGAAACAGAAGAGCAGGAGCCTGGCTGTTCAAACCAGAAGAGCAGGAGCCTGGCTGTTCAAACCAGAAGAGCAGGAGCCTGGCTGTTCACAGCAGAAGAGCAGGAGCCTGGCTGTTCACAGCAGAAGAGCAGGAGCCTGGCTGTTCACACCATGAAGAGCAGGAGCCTGGCTGTTCACACCATGAAGAGCAGGAGCCTGGCTGTTCACACCAGAAGAGCAGGAGCCTGGCTGTTCACACCAGAAGAGCAGGAGCCTGGCTGTTCACACCAGAAGAGCAGGAGCCTGGCTGTTCACACCATGAAGAGCAGGAGCCTGGCTGTTCACACCAGAAGAGCAGGAGCCTGGCTGTTCACATCAGAAGAGCAGGAGCCTGGCTGTTCACACCAGAAGAGCAGGAGCCTGGCTGCGGTGTTCTCCTTTAACCCTTATGCGGTGTTCTCCTTTAACCCTTGTGTGGTGTTCTCCTTTAACCCTTGTGTGGTGTTCTCCTTTAACCCTTGTGTGGTGTTCTCCTTTAACTATTGTGTGGTGTTCTCCTTTAACCCTTGTGTGTTGTTCTCCTTTAACCCCTGTGTGGTGTTCTCTTTTAACCCCTGTGTGGTGTTCTCCTTTAACCCTTGTGTGGTGTTCTCCTTTAACCCTTGTGTGGTGTTCTCTTTTAACCACTGTGTGGTGTTCTCCTTTAACCCCTGTGTGGTGTTCTCCTTTAACCCCTGTGTGGTGTTCTCCTTTAACCCTTGTGTGGTGTTCTCCTTTAACCCTTGTGTGGTGTTCTCCTTTAACCCTTGTGTGGTGTTCTCCTTTACCCCTTGTGTGGTGTTCTCCTTTAACCCTTGTGTAGTGTTCTCCTTTAACCCCTGTGTGGTGTTCTCCTTTAACCCTTGTGTGGTGTTCTCCTTTAACCCCTGTGTGGTGTTCTCCTTTAACCCCTGTGTGGTGTTCTCCTTTAACCCGTGTGTGGTGTTCTCCTTTAACCCCTGTGTGGTGTTCTCCTTTAACCCGTGTGTGGTGTTCTCCTTTAACCCTTGTGTGGTGTTCTCCTTTAACCCTTGTGTGGTGTTCTCTTTTAACCCTTGTGTGGTGTTCTCCTTTAACCCTTGTGTGGTGTTCTCCTTTAACCCTTGTGTGGTGTTCTCCTTTAACCCTTGTGTGGTGTTCTCCTTTAACCCTTGTGTGGTGTTCTCCTTTAACCCTTGTGTGGTGTTCTCCTTTAACCCTTGTGTGGTGTTCTCTTTTAACCCTTGTGTGGTGTTCTCCTTTAACTCTTGTGTGGTGTTCTCCTTTAACCCTTGTGTGGTGTTCTCCTTTAACCCTTGTGTGGTGTTCTCCTTTAACCCTTGTGTGGTGTTCTCCTTTAACTATTGTGTGGTGTTCTCCTTTAACCCTTGTGTGTTGTTCTCCTTTAACCCCTGTGTGGTGTTCTCTTTTAACCCCTGTGTGGTGTTCTCCTTTAACCCCTGTGTGGTGTTCTCCTTTAACCCTTGTGTGTTGTTCTCCTTTAACCCCTGTGTGGTGTTCTCTTTTAACCCCTGTGTGGTGTTCTCCTTTAACCCCTGTGTGGTGTTCTCCTTTAACCCCTGTGTGGTGTTCTCCTTTAACCCTTGTGTGGTGTTCTCCTTTAACCCTTGTGTGGTGTTCTCCTTTAACCCTTGTGTGGTGTTCTCCTTTAACCCCTGTGTGGTGTTCTCCTTTAACCCTTGTGTGTTGTTCTCCTGTAACCCTTGTGTGGTGTTCTCCTTTAACCCCTGTGTGGTGTTCTCCTTTAACCCTTGTGTGGTGTTCTCCTTTAACCCTTGTGTGGTGTTCTCCTTTACCCCTTGTGTGGTGTTCTCCTTTAACCCTTGTGTGGTGTTCTCCTTTACCCCTTGTGTGGTGTTCTCCTTTAACCCTTGTGTAGTGTTCTCCTTTAACCCCTGTGTGGTGTTCTCCTTTAACCCTTGTGTGGTGTTCTCCTTTAACCCCTGTGTGGTGTTCTCCTTTAACCCCTGTGTGGTGTTCTCCTTTAACCCGTGTGTGGTGTTCTCCTTTAACCCCTGTGTGGTGTTCTCCTTTAACCCGTGTGTGGTGTTCTCCTTTAACCCTTGTGTGGTGTTCTCCTTTAACCCTTGTGTGGTGTTCTCCTTTAACCCTTGTGTGGTGTTCTCCTTTAACCCTTGTGTGGTGTTCTCCTTTAACCCTTGTGTGGTGTTCTCCTTTAATTATTGTGTGGTGTTCTCCTTTAACCCTTGTGTGGTGTTCTCCTTTAACCCTTGTGTGGTGTTCTCCTTTAACCCTTGTGTGTTGTTCTCCTTTAACCCTTGTGTGGTGTTCTCTTTTAACCCTTGTGTGGTGTTCTCTTTTAACCCCTGTGTGTTGTTCTCCTTTAATCCCTGTGTGGTGTTCTCCTTTAACCCTTGTGTGTTGTTCTCCTTTAACCCTTGTGTGGTGTTCTCCTTTAACCCTTGTGTGGTGTTCTCCTTTAACCCTTGTGTGGTGTTCTCCTTTAACCCCTGTGTGGTGTTCTCCTTTAACCCTTGTGTGGTGTTCTCCTTTAACCCTTGTGTGGTGTTCTCCTTTAACCCTTGTGTGGTGTTCTCCTTTAACCCTTGTGTGGTGTTCTCCTTTAACCCGTGTGTGGTGTTCTCCTTTAACCCCTGTGTGGTGTTCTCCTTTAACCCTTGTGTGGTGTTCTCCTTTAACCCTTGTGTGGTGTTCTCCTTTAACCCTTGTGTGGTGTTCTCCTTTAACCCTTGTGTGGTGTTCTCCTTTAACCCGTGTGTGGTGTTCGCATTTTTGTTACTCACCCAATGTCTGTGGGTCTGAAAAAAAGAAGACAAAAAAGAATCCATTATAATCAAGTCATGGAATATCTTGATTATCTTAATTAAACAAGGTTGAGGCAGACAGTGAAGGTACACAGCGAACCTTTTTGTTGAATTTTTACCATATTTAATTGTTTTCACCTATAATTTACACACGTTTGGGTCTAGTGGACCTGAACACCACGTATGTAATATAAACGTGTAGGAGGTGCACATGTTCTTCACATAAAATGAGCCAAGACCAATGAGCCTCAGGTTGAAAAAGATAATTAATTGTATACTTTTTAGCATTACTTTTAGTAAATATTGAAAACAGGTCTCACAGAGGACTCTCAACAGGAACTGCTTTGTTACAGCCTACATGATAATCGATTGTTATTTTGAGCTTTTTAAACGCCCCCCCCCCCCCCCCCCCCCCCCCCCTTTAATTGATCATGGATTGCTTCAACATTTTGCCTTCAACAGCAGAATCCATCAGTTCCAAAAAGGTCAAGTCTACAACAAACAGACACAGAAGTCATCGTCAGCCCCGTCCAACAAACGGATAATCCTCACTGAGTGAGAAATAATTAAAAATGCTGTTGAACAGACAAAATGGATCAATGTATATAATAATAATGCAGGACCTGTTCAGAGGTCTTTAATTGGCATGCAATTATTATTATTATGGATCAATGTATGCACACACACACACACACACACACACACACACACACACACACACACACACACACACACACACACACACACACACACACACACACACACATACACACAGCTGATTCAGTGCTTCTCCGCTCTCTCTGTCTCTCCTTGTGTGGTGTGTGTGTGTGTGTGTGTGTGTATAGCCTAAGCTCTCCTCCCACTAAGCAGATGCCAGACAGACAGACAGACAGACAGACAGACAGACAGACATACAGACTGTCTCTCTCTGACTCTCTCTCTCTCTCTCTCTCTCTCTCTCTCTCTCTCTCTCTGACTCTCTCTTTCTCTCTCTCTTTCTCTCTCTCCCTGTATCTCTCTCTGACTCTCTCTGTCTCTCTCTCTTTCTCTCTCTCGCTGACTCTCTCTCTGCTCTCTGTCTCTCTCTCTCTGACTCTCTCTGTAATCTCTCTCTCTCTGACTCTCTCTCTGTCTCTCTCTCTCTCTTTCTGCTCTCTGTCTCTCTCTCTCTGAGTCTCTCTCTTTCCTCAGACAGTTTCTCTGACTTGCGTTAGCGTATGCCATCCAAACTCACTCACTCACTCACTCACTCACTCAACTCACTCACTCACTCACTCACTCACTCACTCACTCACTCACTCACTCACTCACTCATAATAATAATAATAATGGATTGGATTTATATAGCGCTCTTCATGACACCCCAGAGACCCCAGAGCGCTTACAGAGTCCATTATTCGTTCATACACAGTCATACCGGTACCATACTGCCGGTGGTGGTAAGCTACAATTGCAGCCAGAGCTGCCCTGAGGCAGACTCACGGAAGCGTGGCGAATAATCATCGCCTACGGCCCCTCCGACCACCACCAACATTCATTCACATGCATACACATTCATACGAGGCAAGTAGGTCAGGTGTCTTGCCCAAGGACGGGCGGCTACGTGGCGCAGTGGGCAAGGCGCTCGCAACGAATGCTGTATTAACAGGATGCCTCCTGTTCGAGCCCCGCTCTCCACATTGCTTTCAGTTTAGCTGGTCGTCCACAGTAATACACATTGGCCGTATTACGGGGAGGGAAACTGAAGGGTGGGGATCGGGCGTTGTGGACAGCGACTCCTACAGGTCAGTTGGTGCGCCTGCGCAGTAAAATCAAGAAGCGACGGGGGCGGGGCCCCTCCAAAGCCCAGACCCCCGACGCTGAAAGATTGAGCCGCGCAGGTGAAAAGATGCGACGGCTGTTACCTCGAGTATCGGAGGGGACTCGTGCTATGTATGACTTAGTCCACATTACAGCCGGCTTTGTGGGAGGCAAGAAACAACGTTCGAAGACAGGGGAGGGTTGAATTGGACGATATGAAAATTGGGATGGGAGAAAAATAGAAAATGGGAGAAAAAGTGGATAAAAAAAAAAAAAAAACGTGTCTTGCCCAAGGACACAACAGCAGTGGGATGGACATGGGCTTGAGCGGGATTCAAACCACCAACCCTTCGATCATTGGACGACCCGCTATACCCCTGAGCCACGCTGCCCCACTCACTCACTCACTCACTCACTGCTGTGGGGACGCTGACTGCATTCACACGCACAGGGCGTCCCGGGCTGTTGGTGGGATTCCAGTTAAGGAATGTTATTCAGATCTAGTTGTCTACACGCCTCTTCGATAAACTTGAGTGCCCCCCCCCCCCCCGTTCCACGCGGATAAACCCAGTGGGCGGGAGACTCCCGTCTGCCTGCGGTGTTCCGCCGAGCACAGAGGCACCGCACCCTCTTCCTCTTTGGCGGAGCAAAGAGGTCTTGATCTTCATCAGAACTAAGGATTCATGTACTGTATGGCTCGACTGTGAAGTGAACGCGGTGACATAGTTTACATGCCACAGTTACTCATTTACTATGGGAGTAAAGCCGGCCTGCTAGCTAGGTTTCTCATCGGTTGGGCATTTTACACTTGAGTAGCCGAGGTGAGGAGGACAGAAATCTCCATGGATGTAAACTAAACGTGGCACGTTGGCTCCCTTCCTCTGCTGCGCGTCTGATGTGTATATCCATCCACTTGAACTGTGGATGATCTGAATGCACGCGGCCCACATACTGCGGCAGAGTGAATGGACACGCTTGTCCTTCACAACGCACTGGAGTCCTCCTCCTCCAATCGATGCCACACACTTCACACCGTGCCCGGTGTCACGACACGAGTGGACCCGTCGAGATGAAGTGATTGAACTGTAAATCTTTTTTAAACACATCAGAGCGGCACGCACACTACAGCGCTCGAAGCATCGAGGAGAAGCGTATTGAAACGAGGGAGGAAATTCATTACGTGACGGGGAACCTCGTGTTTTCTGTTAATTGATTATAACCCTGAGAAAGACGAGGGGCCGTGTTCCTACACTGTAAAAAAAAAATTAAAATATTCACTGTATTATTTTACAGATTACCTTTGTTTTTCTACTTTAAGTGTAAATACCATAAAAATACAGTAAATTACCTTTTATCAAAATATTAACCATTAAATAAAGGTTGTAATCTGTAAATGTATTTGATTTTACTGTAATTTGACAGTATAAGTATTTGGAAACCATTGACGCCAGACATTTACCGTTTTCTTGCAGCTTTTTTTCTTACAGTGTACAGATCACACATTGGAAATCTATCTCTCTTTCTCAAAGTAGCCTGTATCGAGTTGAATATCACTGAGGCTAACATACTGTAGCATTGCCACAGGGGCGGATAAAGTCAATAGAATGCTTAGAGATGCGACGTGCCAATTTCTTCCATGAAATAACCAGTCTGCTTTAAAGAATATGGAACACAGAGGGAGTTGGAGGCCTCCAGCTCTTTCTCTCTCTCTCTCTATCTCCCTCTCTCTCTCACACACACAGAGCGGGGGCCAAGCTGTTCAGAGCCTGGAGTGTGTGTCCGTGCGGAAAGGGCCGATCGCTTGACCCCTGGAAGTGCCGCTTGCAGGCAGCGTTGTCGAGAAAACAGCGGCGTTGATGCTTGAACTGTGCCGTGCACCACTGAGGGCAGACCCTCAGTTACAATGATGTCGAGAAAAGTTATAAAAGCTATATAAAGTTATATATTCCTCTGTAAACCATTCTTACACACGCAGTGAAATACACTGGTTTATGTTAATCTATAAAACTCTCCTTGGTCTGTAGCCTACCTGTGTAGTTTGTTGAAATTTGCACCCGCTGTCTACAACACCCGTTCTCATCCTGCTGAAAATCCCCCAAACACACTCTGTAATTGGGTCAATCATCATCTCAGTATGCCGTGCCCAAAGACTGGAACAATTTACAATAAAGTCTAAAACAGGACAATTTCATCTCCAAATCAGCTTTCAAGGGTGCTATCATGGACATTTATACTGACACTTGCAACGGCTCCTAAACTACCACCTGTACCTGCCTGCTCCTAAACTAGCATCTGTATCGTCTGTGAATTAGGGCATAACACCATAGCGCATAGTATGTTCAGATGGACTATTCATCATGAATGTAATGAATGCTAAATTATATTTGATGCACATGTCAGCCAACTGTGCAAATTATGTCGTCTTAAAGGTCCCCTATTGTTCACTATTTGGGTGATTTTACACAATTCCTGAGTCTATGGAACACATCTGTAAGTATGCTTTGATTGACAGTCACCCATCTGCACTGGCAGATACACTAGGATGGAGGAACCTTTTCAAAGCGCACACACACCCGCTCCGCCTCTGGGTGTGTGTGTGTGTGTGTGTGTGTGTGTGTGTGTGTGTGTGTGTGTGTGCGTGCGTGTATGTGACGTAAGTTGGCCGTGTGTACGTGTGTGTGTGTGTGCGTGTATGTGCGTGTACGTGACGTAAGTTCAAGTTCAAGTTTCAAGTTTCTTTAATAGTTGTCATACAGAAGTACAGAATACTTTTGTACAAAATGCTTCTTACTGTTGCGCTCCAGAGACTGTGCAAGACAGTTGGGCGAGTGTGTGTGTGTGTGTGTGTGTGTGTGTGTGTGTGTGTGTGTGTGTGTGTGTGTGTGTGTGTGTGTGTGTGTGTGTGTGTGTGTGTGTGTGTGTGTGTGTGTGTGTGTGTGTGTGTGTGTGTGTGTGTGTGTGTGTAGGTGTGTGTGTGTGTGTGTGTGTGTGTGTGTGTGTGTGTGTGTGTGTGTGTGTGTGTGCAGCCGCGGCTGAGATGAGACTTTACCGGCAGTGCTTCTCTCCCCTCGTCTCCTGAACTAGTCTCCTGAACAACAGCGTGTAGCCCAAAAACGGCCACTGCCCTGGCTCATTGCTTGTGGAGCACGATATCTTTAGGAAGCGATCAGGAACACTGTCGAACACTTTTGAGGAAGTGCACTGCTGACAGTGGAACAGCTGAAGGTGGCAACTCTGCTGTCTAAACCACTTCCGCATTATTTCCACTCGCTGCTTGGTTTTGCTCATACTTTCAACGTTATGCTGACTCCTCCAATCACAGTTGATTGTGGGCGGGCGGTGGCAGATCAGAATTCTTACACGTCACAGATCGAGTCAATTCAGAATGGCTTGTTTCAGTGGGGGGCGTTATTGTCTCAGCTGAACTGCAGAAACGGGACGTGGTACAGATAGGGCTGGGCGATATGACGATATTATATAAATATCGGGTACAGTTCATTAACGATACACTTTTTTAACGTATCGTGGATATCGTGATGTTTTGCCCAAGAGGATTGTGTCGCGTCAATCTGGTCCACCCCGTTCAAACTTTTGAACAACGCCGCTCCCACACACACACTACTGCATCAAAGTTAGTACGTATGATTAACAAAGGCATTCGTTTTGTGGCATCAACATTATATAGTTACACGTTATATAGTTACACATCAGCGTATTTACCCAAACATAGCAACGTCCAATGACGACATAGATAGCAAGCGTTACTGTTCATATCTCAGTCCGTGCCGAGTTGTGCGTGCCCATTCTGCGGTCTGTTAATAAAGTTTTCAATCAGACAGATGTATGGAAAGGCTTTTATTATAACATTTGTTGCAGTAAAATCATTATGCCTCGTTGTCATGCTGCGGTGCGCTAGTAATCACTCGTCGGCTGCGGTGAGCTGTTGTTGTTGTCGTTGAGCTGAGCTCTCGTTAAAATCAAGGAGGGCATTCAGGAAGTAAAAAAATAATAGCGCTGCTTGCCGATTGGTGCTAAGAACAGCAGGGCGGGTACAAGCGGTGTGACGTAATTGGCAGACTCGACTGTCAATCAAAATTATTGTTGCCGGCTGAATGATTGAACGAATGAACGTTATTAACGATTGCAGAATGGGTACAATACAGTACAGCTCAATACAACAACAGTGGACTGACTGGAGGATGAAGACCAGAAAAAGACTTTCGGCTTTTTTACATAAGGGTCCTCCATTTTCAATTCATCAAAACATTTAGAGACATACAAATATACAGTAGTTTCATAAAAATGCTAAAATCCTATTTATTGATTGATTGATTGATTGATTTAAAACTTTATTAACATATTGCAGAATGGGTACAGTACAGCTCAATACATACAATTGTTAAGGGGATGCAGACCAGCGAAAGACTTTCGTCTTGTTTACATCAGGGTCCCCCATTTTCGATTCATCATATTTCATATCTAAATTATATAATATCTCATTGCTAAATATATGCAATATATAATCTAATAATCCAATAATCTACATCTAATATATAATATAAAAATGCTAAATGCATGGGTATTTTATTTTGTCTTTAATGTTAGCTTGCAAACTCAAATACTGTCTTGGTAAGCCTCATAATGAATTGTTTGGGGAAAAAAAGAAAAACATCGTGATGCGTATCGTGTATCGCCGAAAGGTCAGAAAATATCGTGATATCATATTTAGGCCATATCGCCCAGCCCTAGGTACAGATTTCACATTTAGTCAGTGTTGGTACAACCCCACATTGCTTGAAAACAATGCAAAACACTGGAAAAGGCCATTTTTACAATAGGGGACCTTTCATGTCTGTTTTATGCAATTTAACCAAACAGGTCAGAGGCAGAGAAAGACAGGTTGGAGGAGGGAGAAGCCTTTGCAGGGACTAGTATGGAAACAGGTGTGTGTGATGACCAAAGTTTTAAAGTAATTGGAGCATAGATATGTTCTGTACGCACAAATATAAATGAAAATGAGACCCATTGTTTTGCATATTAACTTGACACAAAGGTAAATTAGCGGATTCATTGTGTTTTGCTATTTGATGATTTGTTGATTCGATATGTTATTTCTGACAAATGGGGGCCGCTTGACAGCAAATTCCCGGGCTGCTGTTTGTTGCCCGTCCGCCCCTGTTCCAAGCTCAGTACGAACTTGAGGGACCAATAACTACCAATATATGTACAAGCACTTGAATTAAAACCAACATTACTTGAAATATTTAAAAGCAAGTAATGATGTCAAATGCCTTGAGAGGGGTCAGCAAATATTTCTTCTCATCCAAGGCATTAACAATGTCATTCACAACCAAAATTATAGCGGAACCAGTGCCGTGCATAGACCTCAACCCGACTGATGCTTGTAACGCTTCCCCCGGTCCTGCTGGACACACAATTGTTAAGGGGATGCAGACCAGAGAAAGACGTTTGTCTTGTTTACATCATCAGGGTCCCCCATTTTCAATTCATAGTGACATTTATGACATACATGACATTGACATCATGACATTTATGGCATAGGGACTAGGGATGGGTACCTTTCACATTTTAACCGATACCGGTACCGGTTCCGGTACCTGTGAATCGATACCGGTACCCAACGGTACCTTTTTTCGGTACTTTAGTCTCAAGAAATTTTATTTCATGCACCACTGCACACTACAACACTGCCACCTGGTGGGCTGATCCAGATGTGGCAGATCTGGGATCAGCTCACTCACCTGTTGAACATTATTTGCCTCCACTTATGCTTTGTTTATTCGTTGTCTTTGTTGTCTGTATTATTTCCACTGTGTTAGACTTGTGTCCCTACTGTCTGTGTTTTGTAAATGGGTTTTTAGTCTTGTATGTCTCAGTTTGTACATTCAATATAGTTATTCCCCTGTGTGTTCTGTCTTCTGTTAGTTCTGTCTACCACACCTGTATCCTGTTAGCAATTACCCTCTGTCTCTAATTAGTGTTTGTATTTAGGTGTTGTGGGTGGTTCGTGTTTTTGTGTTTCACATTATCCTTTGTTGCCAATTCTTGCAAGTAAAGCTTTTTGTTATCCCACCGCCGTTTCCTGCCTGCTCTCTCCAAGTTCTCTGTGTGCTTATATCTGTAATTGAGTTCCATTTCATCATGCCACCAAAGTGCAACCGTAACAGATGCTCAGAACAGAGTTTGTATTTAGAAAGTCCTTGAGTTGACCATTTACAAGGCACTCTAGGATTTTAACAAGACAATTAGGATATTGGTCTATAATGATTTGGATCGCTCCTGTCTCCGCCCCTGTTCAAGAGAAGGACGTGCAGTTCTCCAAACTCTGGAAACTGCACCAGTAGCAATAGAAAGGTTGAAAGGTTATTTTAAATGTGAGATTTAGCTTTTCTCACAAGGGACGTACATTTATTCCTAAACTTTCTAAATGAAACCCAGCGGGACGCCTCTTTAGTGGGTCTAGCGAGGGACCAAGCTCTGTTTCTTGCCATGGATAAGGTTCATAGTTCAGGAAGAAACCACGGACTATATCTATTTCTCACTCTAATCTTCTTTAAATGCTTATTTATGACAGTAGGAATGTTGAATGTTGAAGATAATTCAACATCGGTAATTCCGTATGTAAGATGAATGTCACTGTCATAGAGGTCATTCAGAAAAGCGTGTTAATTAAAATTCCTTACATTTCTCTTAATTATAATTTGTGATGAAGTTCTCTTCATAAGTGCGTTCCTAATACAGTACAGACAACAGGGCTGTGATCATTAATCCCTGAATTGAAAACACCACAATGATTTTGTCACTCCGATTAGAATCAATTAAGAGTAGATCTCTAGAGGGTTCTTCAGACAAGGCCTGGCGGGTTCATTGATCAACTGAGATAGATTGAGGCTAGAGGAAACCTCCTTCAAATAATCAGAAGCATTAGTAATTTCCGAATTAGAATACAGAGAGAGTAACTACTCTGCCAAATAATCAATAATCCTAGCATTGGACGGTCCCTGGATCTTTATAAGGACATATTTGGAGAATAGTTATGACTGAATGTAGAAGTGTTTGATCTGCACCCCCCCCCCCCCCCCATTTTGTTAGTGTGTTTTGTCTGTATTGTACTGTTTGTGAGTTTAGTTTTGTCTGTATTGTACTGTATTTATGTTGAGCTGTTTTGTGTTTCAAACTATTAATAAAAAAGAAAAAGAAAAGAAAATAAGCCTAGCATCAGCTGATGGAGGTCTCTAAACCACAATTGCAACCGAGGAATTGTTAGACCCACAATCTTACTTCAGAGCAATAAATTCACATTTACATTTAAATTTTTACATTTTGTCATTTAGCTGTCTGTGAAGGCAATCCTACGAACCAAAGTTGCCTTGAGGCTCCAGGTAATGCGTTGTTAGTCCGACACGTGAACTCAATTAAGTGCGGTCAAAAACGATATGGTACCGCTCTACCTGGGCCTGCCTGAACTCAAAACTACCTGCCATGTTATAGGAGTGGTTTGGGGGAACGTGGGAAAAAAGGGGAGTAGACCAGGTAAGTCTCCATCTTGGGCATATATTAATAAACCCAAAGCACAAAGACCATAATAAACTATTATATGGATATTAAATTTATCATCATATAATTTGGCTCCTACATTGACGCTTTTATCCAAAGCGACTTACACGTTTTGTACGACAGTAGGATTCAGATTCAGATTCAGATTCAGATTTCTTTATTCACCATATTGTACAGGTACAAATGGAACGTGATTTGACATTTCAGTGCATGATTGATTTTTTCACAAATAGGAACAACATAATAATAATAATAATAATAATAATAATAATAATAATAATAATAATAATAATAATAATAATAATAATAATAATAATAATAATAATAATAATAATAATAATAATAATAATAATAATAATAATAATAATAATGATAAATAAATAAGTGCAAAACAGGACAGAACAGTGAGACAACAATAAGACATTAAAGTAAAGTGCAGTGGTGGGGGACATGGATACAGTGCAGCACAGTTCAAGTCCAGAGGTCCAGCCCTAGCAGCTCGCCATAGAGGGGGGGGAGCAGGGGGACACCTGACTCATTTACCAGGCGAGCTGCTGAGGGGAAGAAGCTGAGTCTATGGCGGGACTTTAATGTCTTGCCGTGGGGGCAAGCATAATGAAGAGGCCGTGACCCAGGTGGGCGGGGTCTGCCATGATCTTCCTTGCCCTCCTCAAGGCCCTGGTGGAATGTAGGGACTCGAGGGAGGGAAGGGGGCAGCCAATCACCCTCTCCGCTGATCTTATCACCCGCTGCAGCTTGGCCTTGTCCCTGACCGTGGCTGCAGGGAACCAGGTGATGATGGAGAGGGTGAGGATGGACTGGATGATGGCAGGGTACAACTCTATCAGCTGAGTAACAATGTTCATCAAAGTGTTCAGACTTGAGTGCTACAGACTTGAGTGCTACGTACATGAGCCATCATCTTATTTTTCACACCAGCGCTTGTATTCCTATGCTTTTTTGTTCTTAGTTCTATTATTATAAAACAAATGTAATGTTCTTATATACTTTAGATACAATTGCTATTATGTACAGTATGTATGTGACAGATCTCCTCCCCCCTCCCATGGATATGTGAAGGATGGGAGATACTTCTGCCACGGAAGGAGTAGAGTCAATTAGGTAGCTGATTAGTACTGATAGAACACACCTGCGCATCATTAGTCCACCCACATCTCACGTGCACACACCCAGTCCCACACACTACATAACCACTAGGTTAGAGAGGAGTAAGGGGAGCGGAGTTGGAGTTGTGGTATTGAGAGAGAGAGATTGTGTATTCGGAGTTGTGAAGGTGAGAGGTAGTGAGATGAGAGGTAAAGGCAAGTAGGTGTTCTTTGAGTACTGGACCCTGGACTGGCTGAGATACCCCCTTGTGTACTGACCCTGGACTGGACGACTACCCCGAATTGTGAACAATTCCTTTTTCTGTCGGCGAGCCTGTTTTGTGTTTTTTTGACCCTCGGATTGAATCACAACCATTCTTTTGCTTTTCCCCTCTGGATTCTGCCCTGAATTCAATGAATACTTGTATTAATTGATATTGCTCTTGTGTGGACATTCGAATTTGTTTGTATTTGAACCGTGGTGAGCCTGATCACCCCCAGGTTCGTCACAGTATGTATGTATATGTGTTTTATTACATGTATACAGTATATACCAATGATTCGCTTGTTCTATTCTCCATCCATTCTAGAGAATAGAACCGCCCTGAGTGGGAGATTCGAAGGGTCAAAATTGGTATCAAACAGGGGGGAAGACTGTCAAGTTTTAAACTGTGGATACCAAACAGAAGGTAAAGACGACTTTAAACTTAAACAGTAATCCAGAACTATTTTATTGCACTGTAAAAAACTGTGATTTTATATGTCGGCACTTTATGTGCACTATTTTACTCAAAAAGTTCTCCATTGACAAAATAGCCCATTTTGCGCAATTTTTTTTTTTAAAGTCGTGACTAGATCTTTCCTCGCGAACGGATACTTGTCACTGCAGAGTTTTATTTGACGCAATTGGTGCGAGTTCGGTCACGTATCTGGCGCTCGACCAATAGCAGCTCTCGTTGTTGCCAAGTTACAGACAACAAGAGATTTGTGTAAACAGTAGGAATGGAAGGCAGTACTCATCGACGAGTACAGAAGAGGACGAAAATGGAGAAAAAACACCTTCTAAAGTTCTTCTAAACACTGCAAAAGGGCAAATTACCAAGCAGCTATAATGAGACATTCATTGAACGCTGTAATGTGTGCCGCTTCACCCGTTGGCAATGGGTGGCACGTCGAGGATGGGGAGTTAACAGTGACCTGGATGACTACAAATCCGGCCCCTGATAGTGTGTTGCAGGCAGGGATGCTCGATATTGGCTTTTTTACCGATACCGATATACCGATATTGTCCAACTCTTAATTTCCGATACCGATATCAACCGATACCGATATACGCAGGGTTTCCCCCCCCCAAAAAACGGAATCATTTCAGGTAATTAACATTACATATCTCTTGTTGTGGAATTAACTCAACATTATGCATACTTTTGACAATAAATAAAATCAGAATTTGTTCTTACTTGCTTGCCTGGGTAAATAAAGGTTATAGAAATGTAAATTTTTTTAAAAAAATAAAAAATTTGAAAACCGATACCGATATTTTCCGATATCACATTTTAATGCCGATATCGGCCGATAATATCGGTAGGCCGATAATATCGGACATCCCTAGTTGCAGGTAGTCCATTGTGGTTGCAAACAAGGAAAATGTGAGACAGGAAGATGTTCATGTATGTCTGCAAAACTGCCATGTACAGATCTTTGTCAATGCCAAAACTGTGCAAATGTTTCTAAGGAAACAAAGGATAGGGCTACATTAGAGGATGACTCAGATGATAGTGGTGAGGATGATTAACATCAGTGTTGCCTGGGAAGTGTAGTGGTGGATGAGCGTGTGGACTGGGGTTCGGATGTATAGGGTGAGGGGATTAGGGTTATACAGTAGTGTGATTTGTTTATTTGTTGAGATCAGTTCGACACTGATCTCTCCACACACCTCACTCTTTACTCATTTTACTCTGTAGTGTATATTGCAGGGTTCGAAATTAACGGGGGCTTGGGGCATAATGCCCTTGAAAATGGACAAAATGCCCTCGAAAATCAGTTAAGGGGGGCACAAAATGCCCCTGACAGTTTACTAATTATATATATATATTTATCCGGTAATGGAGCGTCTGTGTATTGTGCGGTTCAGATGACGCACAAATAAAAAAATTCATTTGGCGGAGCCGGGAGAGGTGAGCGCTGGCTGCAGGCAGCAGCAGCAGCACTGCAGCCAGGTGCTAGTCAGTTTGTGTAAAAATGGCAAGCACAATATAAATCACTCTTCATTACGACTTTAAAAACATAGCCATTAACATTACATAGGCCTACACACATCTTGCCATAGCGTTAGCAGTTTGTACAACACAACGCACGTTTTAACTATGGTAGCCCGCAAGTTAATACTGTACAGTCAATGAAATGTTACCGTAGCTAGCAGAGGAGGAAATGGGAGTCTGAGAGGCGGGGTGTTTAAAGACAATGATAGGCGTTTATTCAACATCCAAGAAGGCTAACATACAACTGTGTTTTACTAACTCCAACCGGGACTATTGCCGCTGTCCCACTGCATGTTGATGTTATGAACTCCTCCGGAGCTGATAACATTGCCTGAGCTGGCGGTCCGTGATGCTAAAATGTCCGTGGGGACCCGGCACCAACCCATAGATAGTTCCAAGTCACCGAATTACGTAATTCACCACAGTTGCACTCAATATTTAAATAATGTTAGTCTAAATGTAGACAGATACATAATAATTTCAAGCACAAAACGAATCTTTCCATCAGGGAATTTAAACATGGTTGACATTGTTTTTTTGTGTTTATATTAAAGAAAGGAAAGTCTAGTGCTGGCTGAGCATATTGTTTGTTTGCACTAAGTTAATACTTTGACAAATGTAGCCTATATTTTTCAGTCAGTTCGGTCTTTGTGTGCCAAACATTATTTAAGGCTGTAAACACTGTAACACTGTAAACCTTTTATTTATTTTTTAATAAATGAGAAGCATGTTTAGATTTTTAGTGTTACATTTTTTTTTAATAGAAATTTACGTATATCGAACCGAACCGAAAACCGTGACCCCAAAACCGTGATACGAACCGAATCGTCCATTTTGTGAACCGTCCCACCCCTACCGTTTATCATAAAAATTCAGTGCCCCCGAAAGCCAAAAAAATTCCCCTGAAAATCAATTAAGGGGGGCAAAAAAAGCCCTTGAATTTTTTTTTTTTATTTCTAACCCTGGTATATTGTATATATGTATATTGAATATTCCTCTTTACTTTACTTTTTACTTACTTACTTTTTTTACTGTATGAAGCACACTCTCAGGGGCTCATACAGAACTAAGCATTTCATCGTAAACTACCTATTTTACTATTTACTATATTTTATTGTGATAAATAATAAACAAATTTGAAACTTGTGTATGTATGTGACGAATAAACCTCTTGAATCTATTTTTGTACCTGCATTCTATTTTGTCTTTAAATGGAAAATAAAAAGGTTAATGAGTAACTTATTGATTTGTAAATTTTATGACATTATTCCATTATTCCAAATTAATTCATTATTAATTATTATTAATACATTTTTGTCATTATACTATCCACTGAACTGTTTTGTGTACGACCTCAATCTTTAGAAAATTGTACCAGCATCTTTAATATTGCAGGTTGGGAATCACAAAGTAAAGTGTTTTTGATACAATGTGCTGCATGCATCACGGATTGTGTGTTTATGGAGGTTTATTGAATAATTGCCCCGACAGGACGTCATGCATCGGTGTGTGAAATGCTGTGTTGTTGGTGTAGATAGAAGGCGATATGATTTAAATGTACAGTATGGTTAATAACACGAACGTTATCGCCCGTTTCACAGCTGTATTCAATCGATTGCCTATATCAAGTAGCGTTATATGCATATAACATTGTTTTGAAACCTATTTTGCGAGCGTTAGAATGTGTTTGTTGTCCATTTGCGATAACATCACGCTACTGTTTACACAATCTCTTGTTGTCTGTAACTTGGCAACAAGGAGAGCTGCTATTGGTCAAGCGCAAGATACGTGACCGAACTCGCACCAATTGCGTCAAATAAAACTCTGCAG
Organism: Notolepis coatsorum; assembly: GCF_963971535.1. Lineage (NCBI taxonomy): Eukaryota > Metazoa > Chordata > Actinopteri > Aulopiformes > Paralepididae > Notolepis > Notolepis coatsorum. The sequence goes on from NC_140178.1 coordinate 20,767,931, forward strand.
TGACCAAATATCCATTCGCGAGGAAAGATCTAGTCCCGACTTTAAAATTATGATTGCGCAAAATGGGCTATTTTGTCAATGGAGAACTTTTTGTTCCTAAATCTACACCAATATATCTTTCACCCAGAGTGAAAATTGTGTAATTCGGGGAGGTGGGAGCGGGATGAAACGATACAGCCTTCACCTTACGGCCTATTTATGGTGGGTTTCTATTGTGGATCTATTGTGATGTTTCTTCTTGATCTCTGTGAAGCCCATGGAGGAAATTCGTTGTGATTTTGAGCTATACAAATACATTTGATTGGATTTATGTAACAGTTAATTTGACATAAATGGACACCCTACCGCCAGCTCTCACAGATTGAGCATGAGACACGTTGGTCCTCTTCGCGTGCTCTCATGCCACATCTCCTATTTCTCAGGCACATTTTCTTTGTAATAATAAACGTTATTATTATTTATTAATTGATTCCTCATTTAACCAAGCAGGTCAATTAAGATCAAATTCGGTCTGGCGAGATTACAAAAAGGCACCTCTCGAAGGGTAACGGGGACAACTAAATAAAATGAAATAGATGCAAGTCTCACTTTTTAGTGAACAATGTAAGACTATGGCACAGTCTTAAATAAATACAATGTTTTATTTTGATTCATTTTTCAAGTTGATTGCCTGCATTGACCAAAAATTTGCTGTCATCCAAAATGCGTGTATGCAGTGCGCCTGACTCACTGACCTGAGAGTGACCTGGTGAGGGCAGGCGGCAGGGGGAGGAGGGGGAGGAGGAGGAGGAGGAGGAGGAGGAGGAGGAGGAGGAGCTTGTCAGGCTCCATCACCAAGCTGGACGAATTCAATTAGAGAATCAGGTGGTGAGCATTAGCCCTAACCACATCATGGCCTATTACTACTGTTGTTTGATGTACAGTAGGTCAAAGCAGGTAACTGTAGGTAATCCGGCCTGATTCTCCTAATGGACCTAATGGATAACCGTTATCCATAGATGGGAAGCTGTGCTCAGTGAGGCGACCTAACGTGACCTGACTACAAGTAGAACAACGCTTTATTTGGAGTACTGGGCTGATCATAATACAAATAATAAAACATTTGTGTCTGACTCTTACCACCTAAACTGCACGGACTACAACGTACAGTATAACGCATGACGTATACCATGCCAGGTATATTGCACCTGTGTATACTGTATAATTTAGTTGTTTTTGTGTTTTATTGCTCACATGTACCGTCTAATATAACTGATAGGGCATACATCATCTGCACATTTTATTACACTATTTACTTGCTCATATTCTTATATTCAGAGTTAATGATATTGTTTACACTGTTTATTTTTATCTGTACTATAATTGTATTACCTAAATGTATGTCTTTCTACCATTATCCTGCCCATACCTGTACCTCCCCTCCCCCCTCTCCCATGCGGCTATGACGCCTGAATTTCCCCCAAGGGAATCAATAAAGGAATATATTATATTATCTTAACGTGCTTATGAAAAAATATATCCTATACATTATACTAATAATATAATACATATGAAATAGCATTATACAAGAAGAACATATCTTGTTATTGCAGACCAGGCTGCAGAAACAAATTAGTGGGGGGGCATAAAATGTTCTCGGGGGGGCACAATGGTTTTTCAACACAGGTTACCTTTTATACGTTTCAGCTGGGACAGCGGCACTGTGGCTTGCTTGGCGCTGCCCACGGTGCTGAACTAAACAGCAGAGAGGCAATTGAAAAATCGAATTTCTCTCTATCTTAAGAACTTTCACTTATACAAAAACAGACTGAACGGATATATATAACAGACCTGCTGGGGCAGCGGACTGATAACAGGGGACACAAACAGGCTGGATAAGATGGTCAAGAAGGCCAGTAGCGTGGTTGGGGTGGAGCCGTACTCTAGCGAGGGTGGCGGAGAGGAGGAACCTTGCTAAGCTCCAGGCCATCAGGGAAAACCCCTCCCACCCACTACACACAGACTTGGCTGAAAGGAGGAGCATGTTATAGGCTCACACTACCTAAATGCAGCACTGAACGGCACAGGAAGTCCTTCATTCCGACAGCCATCAGACTATACAATGCATCACTGTGCCTCACTGCATCACTGAGCACAGAGTGACAGTTACCATCTTCCTGGACTCTTACTTTTTAAACAGCACTGTGCAATATTACACCTACTGTAGACTTCAGTATATTTTTACTATATTTATTTACTGTATCTTTTATTCTATTTTTATTCTATTTCATTTGATTCTATTCTTAGGCCATTTGTTTTGTTATTCATATTTGTGACTTGTTCTGTTTCTATTATATTCTATATCTTTGAAAAGTCTCCATTTATTCAACACTTCTGAATTCACTGACAAACTGAACTGAACTGACAAAAATAAGGTGCATAAAAAAGCAAACAAAATTCCTCCACAGGCTACTCACCATCATAAGTAGAGAGGCAAGCAGTGTTTGGGGACAGAGTGAAATCTTCTTAAAACACTGTCCCTCCACTCATTCCTGAACTTTTTTGTTAAGTCCTTCTCAAATGCCAACTGAATTAAATTGGCCTTAGTTGCGTCGATGAAGCATACTAAGGCGATGTTCTGTAAAGACGTTCTTGAGGGTAGAAAACGAATTCTCACAGAGTGCCGTGCTAGCTTCAGTGTTGTTGTTGACATGAGTGCCCACTAGGGCTGTCCCCGACTAAGGATTTGGATAGTTGACTTTGATTGACACATTTTTTTTTTTTTTTTTTTTTTTGTACCAGGGTGGGCACAGCTGACTCAGTGGGCGGGCCCGGCCCCCTAATGCCCGCCCATGGCGCCGGGACTGTGTTATTGCCAGCCAACATTAGCTAGTGTGTGTGTTGTTGACAGAGAACAGTCAACAGGATGTCCTCTAAAGACCAGCTGCAGGAACAAAGAGGGACCTGTTGTAAGCCTCTCAGACAGAACAACAACAACAACAATAACAACTGGGGTAAGGATTAGATATTTTTTTGCTGAATCAGTGTTAAAAAACGGTGTGTTGATATTAAAACAATTGCGTGTGCAAATGCCTTAAAGTCTCACTCCAAGGTTTTCGCAAACGTTGTCAGTATAGCCTGTAGATATATTATAATCATTTATCAGCCACCTCAGAACAAGGCTGTCACAAAGCCTGTTTTTGGGATTCGAACTTCGTCAGGGTTTTTCGAACGGACGTTCGAACCTTCATTTTTTATAAAAAAAGAAAATATATATAAAATTTTTTTTTTTTTTTTTTTTTTTATTATATATCCTCAAACTAAATCCTCAATTTGAATAAAGTGATTAATCTGATTAAATTTTTTTTTATTTATTTTTTTAATCAACTTTCCAGACCCAGCCCAGCCCAGGGAGAAGCCGTTTGAGCTCAGCCCTACCTCAGAATCACTCATGCTATCCTTAACCCTTTCACTCCCACACTACAGAAGGTTAACCTTTCACTACCACACTACAAATGATTGACTGTCTGTAGTGTGGTAGTGAAAGGTTAACCTTCTGTAGTGTGGTAGTGAAAGGTTAACCTTCTGTAGTGTGGTAGTGAATGGTTAACCTTCTGTAGTGTGGTAGTGAAAGGTTAACCTTCTGTAGTGTGGTAGTGAATGGTTAACCTTCTGTAGTGTGGTAGTGAAAGGTTAACCTTCTGTAGTGTGGTAGTGAAAGGTTAACCTTCTGTAGTGTGGTAGTGAAAGGTTAACCTTCTGTAGTGTGGTAGTGAAAGGTTAACCTTCTGTAGTGTGGTAGTGAAAGGTTAACCTTCTGTAGTGTGGTAGTGAAAGGTTAACCTTCTGTAGTGTGGTAGTGAAAGGTTAACCTTCTGTAGTGTGGTAGTGAAAGGTTAACCTTCTGTAGTGTGGTAGTGAAAGGTTAACCTTCTGTAGTGTGATAGTGAAAGGTTAACCTTCTGTAGTGTGGTAGTGAAAGGGTTAACATTTGGTAGTGTGGTAGTGAAAGGGTTAACCATTTGTAGGGTGGTAATGAAAAGGTGAACCTGCTGTAGTGTGATAGTGAAAGGTTAACACTTTGTAGTGTGGTAGTGAAAGGGTTAACATTATGTAGTGTGATAGTGAAAGCGTTAACCTTCTGTAGTGTGGTAGTGAAAGGGGTAACCTTCTGTAGTGTGATAATGAAAGGGTTAACCTGTAGTGTGGTAGTGAAAGGGTTAACCGTCGGTAGTGTGGTAGTGAAAGGTTAACACGTTGTAGTGTGGTAGTGAAAGGGTTCACCTTCTGTAGTGTGGCAGTGAAAGGGTTAACCTTCTGTAATGTGATAGTGAAAGGGTTCACCTGTAGTGTGGTAGTGAAAGGGTTAACCGTCTGTAGTGTGATAGTGAAAGGGTTAACCTGTAGTGTGGTAGTGAAAGGGTTCACCTTCTGTAGTGTGGCAGTGAAAGGGTTAACGCATGTTTCTGAAAGAGCCAGAATATCTAGATCGCCTTGAGAGACTATACGAGAGGCAGCAGGCCCAGAATAAGCTCCACGAGGGGACAGGAGGAGACACATCCATCTGGTAAACTGACTCCAGGCCAGGGAAGCTATGAATTCAGTGTAGTCTGAAGTGAGTTGCTTCATCATCCCCATCCTTTTTCACAGGTCCCCCCTGTGCCAGAATGAATCAAAATAGCCTATGAAATATCCAAACGAAATCCACAGCGGCAGTACAGACATTTTATAACCGGCACTGTAGACTCAAAAGACGACTGAAACGCTCCGAGCCAAGAGTACGGAGTGGGACCAGGCAGAGAGAACACAGTTTTTATCCCCAGCCTCTTCCGTTGTTGTTTTTTTATCCACTTTTTCTCCTCCTGTTTTTCTGTGATTTTTCTCCCATCCCAATTTAGTCGTTGTGCCAATCCCCCCCCCCCCCCCCCCCTCCCCTTCCTGGTCGTTGCTCACATGTGCCCCCCACTGGCCGGTCGTAGGGATATGATACATATGGAGTCAGCCAGCCACTTCTTTCCACCTGCCAGCGCGGACTCTCATTGGTGAGGTGTAACGTGTGGGAGGCTCACGCTACCCTCACCATCTCCCTTCCCCGCTGTGCCGGCGCCCTGACCGACCTGTAGGAGTCGCTGTTTACAACGACCAGAATACCACCCCACCGGCTTCCCTCCCGCTGACTCTGCCAATTGAGCCAGTATGACGGCCGGCCAAGCCGGAGGCAACGCTGACAGCCGGATTCGATACCAGTGTCTCTCGCGTTGGTGACGAGCGCTTAGTCCGCTGCGCCACCCAGCCGCCACAGCCCCTCTTCCGTTGTTGAGTCAAAGTCAGAGCGAAGTTTGACCAATTGTCTCGACAGTGACATCGGCAGCTCCGGAGTGGGTAAACAAAACAAACTCTGCAGAGAAGGAACGATGTACTGGGCATCGTGTTCTCCATGCTAGGGCTGGGAGATATAGCCAAAATATCATATCACAAGGTGTGTCTTTTGATTTTACTTTATTTATACAATTGTCGTGGGGCAATTTAATTCAAAATTGTCTATTTTTTTTCATTTATGTTGATTACCTAAACATTTTAATTAAAATAAAAAAAAATGTAATAAAGAAAATATATACGTATATAAAATTGGATTTATATAAATGATAAATGGTGCATTTATCTAAAGCGCTTTACAATTTTGTTCCTCACATTCAACCATTCACTCACACATTCACACACCGACGGCGGAGGCGACCAATGCGAGGTGCCAACCTGCTCACCGGGAGCAATCAGTGTCTTGCTCAAGGACACGGGGAATCGAACCAGGAACCTTCTGATTACCAGACGACCGCTCTACCTCCTGAGCCACTGTCGCCCCGAATAGTAGTAAAAACACATCCCCTTGCATGGATCGTTAGACCTCCCGGCCCTATCATCTGCCACGTTAGACATCCCGGCCCTATCATCTGCCACGTTGAGCAAAATGCACAGACAGCATCTGTTCTAAATGGTGATGAGCCTGGGACCTACAATAGACCTGTATTAGGGGCCTGTGTGTTTAAGTAGGTGTCGTCAGTATAAAGGAGTATCACAACTGTTTTTACATGCTGACTATTCAGCAGCAGCACTGTAGCGGTAGCGTCCCCCCAAGAAGAGGAATCATTTGGAGAATTCTGCAGGATAAATGCAACGTGTTTACAACGGAAATCTCTCTCTCCTAGTCAGTCAGTAATACAGTCTCTATATCCCTTCTCTCTCAGCCTGTTCAGTGCCATCACGGTACAAATTGTCTCTCTCCATCCTTCTCTAAATAGACTAGTGACGCGCTGATTCTGGAGAACTGCCTTCGGACCTGGTCGTTAGTGATGGACAGTGCGGGTGCTGGTGGGCTGGGGGCTGAGGAAGTGGGGGGGGCGGGGGTGGAGTGATGGGTCTGTCATTGCTGGTGGTGGTGGGGGTTGGGGGGCAGACTGCTGCTGTCTGTGGTGTGGGGTGCTTGCGGGGTGGGGGACACTGGTGCTGATGGGTGGGGGGGAGGGGGGGGGGGGGGGGCTTGTCTGGTCGAATCTGGGTCGAAAAAATAGGTTCAGTTCATTTGCACGTTCTAGGGGCCCCTCCGCGGCCGTGCTTTGTTTGTCTGAAGCCTGTTATTTTCCTGACCCCTCCCCACACCTCCCTGGTGTTGTTTGCCTGCAATTGGCCCTCCAGCTTGTCCTTATAGCTGTCCTTGGAGTTCTTTTTTGAGCTCCTTTTGGACAGCCTTGGCCCTCCTCACAGAACCTGATATAGTCCGTTATGCAGTCGGTGAGTCCATTGATGTCCTCTTCCGCGGGTCCTTTGGAACGGGTCCCAGTCCGTGGAACTGAAGCCCTCCCTTAGCTCCCTCCACCACATCCTCAGACCACTGTGGGACAAGCCTGGTTGTTGCTGACTGTCGTTTGATCACAGGCTTGTATATTGGATAAAGCCTGACTAGGTTGTGATCTGAGCTCCCCCCCCCCCCCCCCCCCCCCCCTCTCTCCCTCCCCTCCCCCCCCCCCCCCTCTCTCTCTCTCTCTCTCTCTCTCTCTCTCTCCCTCCCCCCTCCTCTCTCTCTCCCTCTCTCCCTCTCTCTCCCCCCCCTCCCCCCCTCCTCTCTCTCTCGTCCTCTTGACTAACAGCCTCACAGTATGGGCTGGCGTATGTCTGCCTATGTTTCCTGGAGGCCAGTGACCCAGTTAGCAGGTCTGTGCCCACAGAGTCCCGGGCAGACAGCCAGTTACTTATTAGCCCGCTATGCTACTTGCTATATATGTGCTGCTGTGTGTCCTATATACCAGCGAGGGGATAGACCTGTGACGATGCTCTGTGCAGGGTGGCACCAGGCATGAGCAGCCGCCCTGTGGTCCATCATACAGGGTCTGCCACGCGCACGCACACACGCACGCACACACACACACATACACACACGCACACACACGCACACGCACACACACGCATTTTGTACTTTAGTTTTTGTATATTGTACAATAGTACAACTATGCCCCAAAACTGTGGAACAAACTACCCCAAAACATCAGGGAAGCCAACTCGCTAGACATCTTCAAAAGACAGCTTAAAACCTATCTCTTTGCTCCGGCAGGGTTTCCCATTAATGACCTAGACTGTGGCGGCCCGCCGGTCTAATTAGTCCCGCCACAGTTGTATAATGAACCAAAAAAAAAACAAGTACAATGCTATGCTCCTCTATTTGCACATGGTTATGTTCTGCACTCATATTTTTTCGAAATAATTATTCTTATTTTTATTTGTATAAAAAATTAAAAATTTAAATCAATAAATACAGTTGGGCTACATATTCATAACGGGAGGATGAGAAAAAAGCAGCCTGGCTCAGATACAAGAAAAGCCTTTGTTGATTTATTGCTTCCTCATGGTCTACACTCCATAAGGAAATTTCGCTACACAAAGAAGCTCCTACAGTCACGTTGTGAAAGACGTTGCAAGTTTTTCTTCTTTCTTCTTTGCTGTCCTGACGATTCTGAATATGTTACACGTTTCAAGTTCAAGTTTCAAGTTTCTTTAATAGTTGTCATACAGAAGTACAGAATACTTTCATACAAAATGCTTCTTACTGTTACACTCCAGAGACTGTGCTAGAC